>NC_081183.1:22561080-22697667 GCF_029867415.1 Vicia villosa | reverse complement strand
CAATGATGTTCAGGGTCAAAGAACTGGAACAGGACCCGTATCATGTCTTCTTCAAATTTTGAGGTAACCAAATGGAGTAGGTGACCATGCCTTTCAGTGAATTGAACATTCCTGGGGAATTCTGACACTAAGTCTTTTAGTTCAGATGGTACCGTTGAGATGTTGATTCGGATGTAATCTTTGGTGGCGGGAGCCATTACCTGCAAAAACAAAGGTAAACTCTTTGATCCTTGAAGTGTTTGGTGCAAAAATGATATGCTTATGATGCAAACATGTGGCACACAAAAACAAATCAAACAATAGCCTTAGGTTTAAAGGCTTGCATGGAGCTGATAGGTGATACCCTCCCCACTGAAGTTGAGTTGGTTAAAACCTGTCCTAGAATAGTATTTGGGTTCTATGATCCTTGGAAGTAACATCTCAATACGGCGCTCGAGCGGCCGACCAAAATATTCCTCGAGGATAACTAACTTCGATCAATTTCAAAGCTAGCCACTTAATAGGCCACAAGTCAAGTTCAACTAAAAAGGTTCTAAGACAAATTAGTGTTTAATGACATTTCGGAAGCCTAATATACTCCTTGATCGTTTTCAAGGGACATCAGTATAAACCAAAGTATCGCACTAACGATGACTACCAGATCAACCGTATCGGTACATGCCGTACAGTTTCCTTGGTCTATTGTCATATACTTAAGGTATCTCGAGATTCGGGTTAGAATCTTTCACACAAGCAAAATACCCAAGCAAGCCTTTGAAAAATAGAGCAATCAAGTCAATCAATTGAAAACATCGAAGTGATCTATTCTCTTAAGGTAACCCCTTTTGAAAACATTTTGTTTTTGAAAGTAACTCCCCAGCAGAGTCGCCAGTTCTGTGGACCTCCGATTTTTTTTTAATACCGGGCCATACCTCTGATCTGTAGAGATACGTGAACTGACTCTTTTTTGTCGCTTAATGCTTTCGCATTTTTTTGAAAATATCACAGAGTCGCCACCGACCTTTTATTTTATCCAATTAAGGAAAGGTTTATAAAAGAAACAGAAAAAAGACCTTTAAGAAATTCTGGGTAAGGGGGTAGGTTATACAAAGGGAAGGTGTTAGCACCCTTTGTATCCATGGTTATCCATGGGCTCTTAAGTTTGCTTAGCTCACTTGTTTTTCGATCACTTTTCAATTGCTCTGAAATTGCTCATATGTGGTTTCAAATACTTTTGTAAATTGAATTTTGTAATGATCCGTGTGTGGATGTATACAAAATGCTTGTTTATCTTTCGAAAGATGTTTTGGAAAGAACGTTAACTTTGTAATAACCCGTGTTTGGATGTATACAAAGTATTGTCTTTTTTTGAAAGTTTTGAAAAATCAACAGTGTATGAGAATTTTGTTTGTTTTGATTTGAGCAAGCAAACTAGGAGGTCTACCCTGAGTTGTAAGGTCTTTATCCTATTTCCTTTAAAAATCTATCCTTTCACCGGATATAAAAGCAAGGTTCGATTTTGTACTCGAAACAGTGGAATTTTGACTTTGATTTTGAAAGATTGTGGAAAAGGATTACCTGAAGAGGTGCAAATGTGATTGTGATTGGATTCAGATATTTATCTTTGAAGTTAGTGATCTAACGGTTCAATTTTATCTTTGACATACACGCAGTTTATATATATGCGGGAAATTAAAATGCGGAAATGTAAAGTGCAGAAAGTAAATCTACGCTATTACATCGATTGTACAGGAAATGTAAACTAGCCTATTTACATAAATTTGACATCCTATACATTTATCTAGGAATTTAAATTGCAAGAAAAATAAAAGGCATGTTTTTGGATTTTTTTATGATTTATTTTAATTATAATTAATGCATAATTAATTAAATTAAAATGAAGAAAAAAGATGAAAATAGATTTAAACCTAGAAATAAGTTCAAAAATATGTACAAAATATTTGTTAATTAATTTTAAAACAAAACTAATTTTTTTGGAATTTTTGGAAATTGATTTGAAATTGATTTAAGTTAATTAAAACATAATTATGCAAATAATTATACAAATAATTAAAACTTAAAAAGAAAATTATTCAAAATATGTACAAAATTAGTTTATAATATATAAACAATATTTAACACAAAGAACAATTTTTTTTAGGATTTTTTGATTGGTTAGAATAATTAAAAAGCAAATATATAAATATATACTAATTAATTATGCAAAAATATTAAAATTTTGAAGAAAATAAAATATTTTTATTTCAGAAAATAATATATTATTTTAGAAGTCTAAAAATATTTTTTGTGTATTTTTTGGATTTTTAAAACTATTTTTAATTAATTTAACAAAGAAATTAAAATAAAATAGAAATGTAAAAAGGATACTGATCCTGTGTGAAAATCAATGAAGTCCATAGCATAGGGCTGCTTGTCTGACGCGTTGGATTGGCTTGGAGATTGATCTAAGGGTTCAGATCATGAGGGAGCATGATAGCCATGTGGGAATCAGTGCACATGATTAGTCAGATATTCAAAGTCCACACTGGGACCCACGCTGGCTGACCAGCGAATGAGGAGAAGGAAATCTGCCACGCGTGCAGATAGAAAGGTCAACCTTTGACGGACGAACCACACTTGGACGCGTGGTCGTCTTCAACCTCCGTCTGCCTTATTTATTAAACAAATAGCGGGGGTTTTTAACCTCCCCTATTTGTACAGTAAAACGTCACTTTTGGTAGCTTCTCACACCTGCAAAAATAAACGTTAGAGATAAAAACAAGTGACCCAGATCTACTTAAAATCACCTCCTGAACACGATGGTGATGTTAGTTTTGCCATTTGGTCACTGTAACTATGGATTCGAAGAGGTTAAAGCTTTGGTACGCATGAACACTCGTTAATGGCATGGAACGATTCTCACGTGGGAGCTCACATGTTAAGGCCCAGATCTAGCTTATAGGACCACATGAACTCATTGGAATGATTAGATCACATGGAGGTTGATTAAATATAGGAAAACGAAAATTATTTAAGTATGAACATGAAGAACACTATGCATGTGTTACGACTCTCATGGGACCACACAAAGAGTTTATTCTTACTTTATATGTTCTTAGAAGATGATTGGAATGATTGTTTTGTATTGATATTGATTGGAATATGAAATTTGAAAATTACAAAAGTTATGAGATTTTTGAGAATTTTGTGAAGTTGATGGCTATGCTCTTGCTATCTTTTCGTGTGTCCCTTGCTAACTTTGTTGCCTTTGTTGAAAACTTGGTTTTTAAATATTAAAAACCTTGAATTTTTGACCAAGTCTTGACTCCATTCAATGCTCTTGCCTTGTGCACCAATCCTCTGCAGAAAATTGAAGGTTCCTTGGGTGAGTCATGCTTAGATTGTAAGCTACCATTTATCCATGCATTTTCCTTTTAATTTTAATCTAAAAGTAAGATAAAATCATGCAAAAATGGATAAAAAAAGGCATGGGCTTAGTCTTGGTCGTGGGAGGCCCATAACATCATGGAAATGATGTTTGAATGCTGAAAACTTGGCCCCATTTGGAAAAAATGCAATTTTGAACAATGTTGATTTCATGTATTTTTCCAAAATTTAGCCAACTTCAACAAGGTGTAAATCCCTCAATTTTTGTCATATGAAGGAGTTCTTGCACTTTTTGGAAACCTCAAAGAGTCCTCTAACCAATGTCTTTGGTCTCATGTCAAAATTATTTTTGAAGCTCCTTGTGTGCTTTTGAAAAAAAGTGTCTTTTTGTTGACTTTGAAAATGACCTGTAATGTCTTTGATCATATTTTTCAAATGGTGAATCCAATGACCATGGGATCAATGGCATTTGAAAGATAATTGAATTTCCTTCAAAACAAGCTTTGGTTTGAATTTTTTGGATGAAGGATGAGAGAGTTATGATCAGTCAAAGTTGAGTTGACTTTTCAGGTAAAAACCCTAATTTTGAATCTTAGGGTTTTGTTGATTTTTGATCTTTCCTTGATGAATTATGATCATCCAATGATCAAATGATGAATCCTTTGACAAAATATGGACTTTGACAAAAAATTTCATTTTTGACTGTCTGTTGACTTTTTGGTCAAACGGGTCGTCTGTTGACTGTTTGAGCTGCTGACGGTGCGTCTGAGTGAATTGAAGTTTGAAAATTTGTATGATGGTACTTTGAGATATATGGATGTGTATGAAATCCATTTGAGCTCTCAAAAACTTGTTGCTCCTGTAAAAACAAGAAAAAACCTGATTAGGGACTGTTTGTGTAGGAGATAGTTAAGCGTACCTGATTTTTGTGCAGTGTTGAGTTTCTGCTAATCGCGTGATATTCAGAAGACTTCTAACACAAAAATCTTGGAAATTTGAATTGTGAAAGATTGATTTGATTGATGGTACAAAACACTGAGAATTGTACTGCCAGCAGTTTGGCTGTCGACTGACTGTTCAGGTATTGATGTAGCAGTTAGAGTGAAAAATCAACAGTCAAAGTTAATTTTCTTTTTTGTTGTTTTTTGTTTTTGTTTTATGTGAAAAATGAAAGTTTATTTACATGACTTGTTAGAAAAACACAGACATAATAAATAACTAATATTTACGGTATGCGGGCAAAATTACCGATAATAACCCTGAAAATCATTTAATGCACAGAAATAGGAATATTTGACTGGCAGAAAACACACAAAATATTATCTTAGTAATTAAGCAATATTATGACAAATAGTACAACATTTAATACTGACAGTACAAATATTACATACTATATTGAACAATACGACGAATAAACGGTACATTTAAGAAATAAGAAACACGGCAAATTTTAAGAATGACGATTGATAACCCATGCTATGAATAATAACATGTAGATGATTGGGAGTGCAACCATTGCAGGTCCACACTCTTCAGGACTATGCAGGCAGAAGAAAGTCATGATCACCGTAGCAATGGTGATGACTGTAAGAAACAGTGTCTCTATCCACTTTGCCATTCTTGTTAGGGAAGAAGAGAAAATAGATATGAGGTAGGAATTTGAAAGATGAGTTGGAATTTGATGTGAGATTTTATGGAAGGAAATGAGAGGTATTTATAGAATGGAAAGAAGGAAAGAGACGTTGGGGAATGATGTGATTCCGTACAAAAGGAAAATTTGAGTGGAAGTAAGATTTGAAAGAAAGTGTATGATAGTGTTGGAAAAAGGAGAGATTTGATTTTTGAAAAAGAGATTTGAAAAGATTTTTGCAAATAATGGAATATAGTACAAAAATTAGTGGGAAACAAAAGATAATAATAATCTACTTGTTACCAGTACAGTCTGAGTTTCCTGATTCTGCGCCTGCAAAAAGATTTAACTCTGTACCAATTGTGTCAGTACTATTTATCTGTAAATAAATAAATAGCATGTGTGAAGTAATAAACAGTATTTGGTGTTTGCGTAAGAATAAATTCAACTGCAAGCCAAATTACTGTAAGTATTTCATATGTCAGGATATTTGTTGAAATAAAAAATCCATGATTATATGAGACCCTTAATTTTCAGATTGGAGTTTTCTTGAAAAATATGTGGGCAAATTTTGGGGTATAACAGTTGCCCCTATTCAATCTTCTTAAACCTGAAGAGATTGTCTGAAATCTGAAGGTAGAAGATGATTGAATATTTAGATGCCCTGAAAATTTGCACTTACCTTGATCAGAAGAGGTGTTGGAAGTTGCATTTGAATGTCGTCTGCGAAATGTTGTTGGCAGATTGAAACATTACCTGAGATGGGCTTTCATATGCCACCTGGTGAATGTGTTGATGGTTTGTTCATCAGAATGAATTCATTGATTATATCTTGATGAAGGATTTGAAAGTCTTTGTGTTGACTATTTCGGAACCGTCCAAGGTTACCGCTTTAAGTCTTGGAAGATAATCGTTACGGAACTTGTCCAAAGTTTTTCCGATTTAGATTTTGGAAGTTGATCATTGTGGAACCGTCTGAGGTATCGCTTTAGATCTGCAATGTTAGATCGTTTTGGAACCGTCTGAGGTGTCGCTTTAGATCTGCAATATTAGATCGTTCTGGAACCGTCTGAGGTATCGCTTTAGATCTGCAATGTTAGATCGTTCTGGAACCGTCTGAGGTATCGACTTTAATCTGTGATGCTAGATCGTTTTGGGAACCGTCTGAGGTATCGACTTTGATCTGTGATGCTTGTTTTTGAGTTGGTAAGTGATCAGAATGAATCTTCGGCTTGATTATATCTGAGAGAACCGTTCATGGAATTCAGGTGAACACGGCATGTGATTGAGAACATCTTTGTTGAAGATATCTGCCTACCTGAAAAATCAAGTTAGTGATATGCAATGTTTATGATGCATGTAAATGTGAGATATTCCCGGAGAAATATGCATGTTATGTTGTGTATGAATATGCGCATGATGCATGATGTATGATGTATGATGTATGAATATGTGAATGTATGAATGTATGAATGTATGAATGTATGAATGTGATGTCAAGCTTCTAATTGGAAAAATAAATTCCCACTAGTCAGCTGGACATGAATGTATTGTGATCGTTGATGATCTTTTGTCTTGCTTGAGTACCCTCGTCTGGGGAAATTCTTTGAGAACCCGGGTATCCCGTTGAAGGATCTTTGACTACTGCTTGGGGAACCAAAGGTAACTGGAAGTTCTGATGCCCTTTCAAATGGGAATGAGGAAGATGCATAATCCTCCGATGCATTATCTGACCAAGTCCGGGTGCGGGGATCACATCTTCTGAAGATAGTAATCTGGAACAACCCTGCTGGGGAATAAGACTTCTTTTGAAGAGAAAATCTTTTTGAGGAATTTGCTGAGAAATGCGTTTCTCTTGGTGATTTCCTTCTGATGGAATGATGTCCAGATGATCGGGACATTTCCTGAATGCCATTCCTGTTTTTCCTGGTAAACATCAATCATATTCAAATGCATATGTTCATTCAAAATTATCATTGGGACGCTTACGCATTTAAAACAGAAAAAGTGAAAATAGTGATTTTTGAAAGAGCTGCATTGAAAAGAGCCATGATAGGCGGGTTAGCACAGGGAGACAACAATCCTAGAAGTAGGAAACTGTCAGAAAGTTTTGAAAAATATTTATGAAGATAAATAGCTATGTGAAAATGATCCAGTCAAGTTTCAACTCTGCTATTGCCAATCTGTCTTCGAGCATCTCATCCCTCACTTGTTGGAAGAAAGTGATTAGACTGATCGGTGTCTTTGAGGTGTTGAATCTTGATGGTGAGTGGGCAGCTGAACGGAACATAGTTGTATGCTTCATTCCCTAACTTTTGCCTAGGCCGCCCTTTCAGGTTTTCAGCCTACCGGGATAGTATTTGTTTAGTCTCTAATTTTTGCCTGTGATTCAGGGACTGTCTTGAACGGTCACCCCGTCAATTGGCCTCTCGATGGCCATGTGATTCAGTGACTGTCTTGAACGGTCACCCCGTGCTTACTACTACGTACACCCTAGCCTATAGGGATTTTCTTTTACATCCATGTGTTTTCACAACGACGCGTCCTTCCCCAAGGGACAACTTCATTAGCATGCGTTCGATTGGCCTCTCGATGGCTATGAGATCTAGTGACTATCCTGAACGGTCACTCCATGCTTGTTTCCGCACACCCTCTAAATTATAGGGTTTGGATTCCCATCTATACATCTTTCATCCCTAGCCTGTAGGGATTTCACTTCGTCTGATATCGTCCTTAGATAAGTTGTGTTCCACACAGAGAACCTTCCCACCAACGATAACTTCATGGGTACACGTTGATTGGCCTCTCGATGGCCATGAGACTTGGTGACTGTCTTGAACGGTCACCAGCCGCTACCTTCTGCATACTCTCGAACCTAAGGGATTTCCCTTAGCGTGTCATAAACATCTATCTTGCAAGGATTTCACGAGGGTATAATGTCGCCTCTAAGGCTATCCCTAGGATTATACGTCACGCGTCTGCATTGCATACACGGAGTAATAAAAAAAGGGAGTCTCTCGCATACGCATGCATTTGCATTTTCATACATTCATACATTTACATTTGCATCTTCGCCTGCATCCACACTTGCTGTGCTAGCCGATTTCCCGAGACTCATGGAGAAAAATCAAAAGGATCATGACCTATGGATAAAGGAGGATCAATTATTAGGGGTGAGCCTGGTCCTACAAAAGAAAGAGAGGATGCCTTTCACCGTGCCAACCACGTGTCCATGCCTTGTCATAATAGGATCATAAATACAATAAAGGTTGTCATCGAGCAAGGATTAGTTCAACAAAGAAGTTCCCTCATAGATACACTCAAGATGTATCTAATCATAAAGGGGTTCATCTTAGAACATATCAAATTTACAAGGATGCTCTACGATAACCTGGGGGCAAGGATTAGTCCAACTGGGGCAAAATCCTGAACAAAAATGCATAACTACGATGAAGGAAAGGCGACGTATGTTAACCCCACACCAAGGGGCAAAAGGATTATAGGTTTTCCTCATCAATCTACGAACTCCGAAGATTGCGAATGGTGTGACAATATCCTTAGGCAAAGCAAAAGAGGTTCAGTCAAAGGAAACTCATGAAGTTCCGATACGATGAAAACCCACCGCTAACAATTTATTCTCGATAGGTTTGACGTGCCCAAGGAAAACTCGAGGTTACCCTTCACTTTTACAAGTACATCAACGAAGGAGTAAAACAAGGTCGATGGATCTACAGAAGAGGTTGTCCCTAGGATCAACAGGTGTTTACCATGCTCAGAACTTTAACCCCTACGATCGCTAAGTGTCACTCAGGATAAAAGTTGTATCTTCGGATTAGCAATTCTAATGGGATGACCATGCAGGTTTTGGAATCAATTCATTCGCTTCATTCGCGCACTTCTATTTTCAATCTCAGATTTAGGATTGTTAACAAACTTAAGGGAGAATGAAGAACACAAATAACTAAGTCCAGCTAAACATATGCTTTCAAGGTAAGACCGAGCCGAGGATGTACAGGCATTGTTTCCATTCCCAAACAGTGGAGATATAAGGATGTTAATCCCTCGTCACCCCCTCGAGCCAGGAGTTGGAGTTTGTTTCTACTTTTTTTTTTAAAAAACCTTGATTTCAACCAGGGGCAGGGTAGATGTCGGTTAATTCAATGGTGTATTTTGGTTGTTAAGAGAATCAGTCAATCCAAGCAAATGTTCAAACATAAGGATCAAGCAAAGAAAAGATTCAAGCATATCTTCTTCCTCGCATTCATCTAAGATTGAGGAAGCAATGGAGATAATATTCACAACATATTCTTCCTCAACACATCATTCAAAGATCGAGGAAGTATCAAAGTCGAAGCTCGTAAATCAACATAGCAGTCACAATATTCAAAACCCAAGGAGCATTCAAAAGAAAAGGAGAAAAGCGCCCGCTAAGTCAAAATGGAAAATTTCATAAAAGAAAACAAAAAGGCTTAGGCAAAAATTAGGGCATCCCGATGGATCAAACTCAGAAGAATTGGTTCATGCAAAAATAAGGGATAAAAAACAAAGGTGAGATACAAAGGATAATCTTGTGACTGCTAAATCATCAAAGCTTCACATCAATGCTTGGATCTTCACAACACTTTCATTAATGCTTGGATCTCTACTAAGGCTTCTGCTTAACATCAAAACTAAAACGATTCTCTTACATACAAAGCATATTCACTAGATTAGGCGAACTTTAGGATTTGGAGAACATCAAGGAGAAAGGGGTGGGTTAAATAAAATTTTTGAGCCTTATATCCATTGTTTCTTAAAACCGAGAACAAAGGCCAAGTTACAACATTCAAAAGTCCTAATTGAGGCAAGGTTAACTATGAAAGCATATCAAGCAGGATTTTGTTATACTGACTCCTAGGTTTGTTAAAACTATCCCTAAATCACTACGCTTCTTCAAGCATTCATTTCTAAATCATCCAGTCCTAATTCATAATGGACTTCGATTCCAAAACTTGCATACACATTGCATTGGAGTTACTTCTCAAATGGTACGTCATCTGCGAGAATACACTTAGCATCGAGGAGATCTCAAAATGGGTTAATCAAAGGTGATCCTTTCTAATAAAGACTCTGGAATGGGGGGAACCACATCAAGGGGGTTCTCCTAAACAGGGGAAAAATTTCAAGGGGTTACAGGGGCATGCAATCAAACATCCTATTTACTAGGGGCATTCTTCCTAAGGTCCAATCGACTTGGGGCACATCTCGAAGCAATAACAAACAGGGGCATGTCAAACATGGGAAGAATTCAAATTCAAAATGATAGAACACCATGGATAGACCTCCATATCCTGGGGATCAAGAGCATACCCTTCAATCTAAAATTCGAAGCATATGACAAAGCCAAAATGGGGCAAGGCGCACAGCATAAGGAAAAGGCGTTCTCACACTCTACAAACATCAAACAAATCTTTCTCCTAACCACGATCTTCAAAGTTCAAAAACAGGTATTGGGAAATCGCGCTAGCATCCAACAACCTTACAACATTAGCGAACTATATACGCTTTGGTTATCAACAACCTATCCTTGGATCATCATGCAAGTACAAAAACATTCATGCATTACATTCATTGGTTGATACATCACACCATATCTTTTTAGGTAGTCTTCATTAAGACAAATCTCACGATCCTTTCTAAGAACCTTTTCAGGTATTCTTCTTTAAGATAAATCTCACGATCCTTTCTAGGAACCTCTTCGGGTAGTCTTCCTCAAGACGTTCTCTTTCTAAGAACCTTTCTAGGTAGCCTTCTCTAAGACAATCACTGTCCTCTCCAAGAACCTTTTTTAGGTAGTCTTTGTAAGACATTTTCAGCATTTCCAGGTGGTCTTCTTTAAGACAAATTTCTAAGAACCTTTTCAGGTAGTCTTCTTTAAGACAATTTTTCGTATCCATTCCAGAAACCTTTTTCAGGTAGTCTCATAGAAGACATTATTTCATTCCACTCATTACATCAATCAACATAAGCATGAGCATAAGCATTATCACAAACATCAAAACATCCAATTCAAAACTCTGGTGCTAAGCTATACTATCCATCTGATGCTTTCCGGTAACCTTACCGATGTCAGTAACCTTATTGAGATATTTTTCCCAATCACCTGATTGATGCTTTCCGGTAACCTTACCGATGCCAGTAACCTTACTGAGATATTCCTCCCAATCACCTGATTGATGCCTTCCGGTAACCTTACCGATGCCAGTAACCTTACTGATGATAGCAACCTCACGGAGATATTCACCCGATCACCTGATTGATGTATCCCGGTAACCTTACCGATGATAACAACCTTGTTGTTCATTCACCCATAAACAATCTATGCATACGCATGTGCATAAGCATTATCCACATTACCAAGCCAGCATAAGCAAAGTCGTGGTGTAGATGCAAATATGGTTTAAACAAATTCAATAAGGAGATAAAATCTCGGGATCGACACCAGCATCAGCATACATACGTACGCATTAGCATATACATATCATCTAACGCATTCAAATACTACAAATGTTCAGTTTCCAACCCTCGGGTTGTGATAGGTGTGTTTTCCGACCCTCGAGTCGTGATTTTCTAAACATATCGTTTCCATTCCGACCCTCGAGTCGTGAATATTTGGCATGCTACTTTCTCCGACCCTCGAGTCGTGAGTCTCCAAACAGGTGAATCTTTTTCATGCAGGTACGCTTGTCAGAACCATGGCAGGCAATTCCTTTGATACAGGTAAGTTTGCTAGAACTATAGCAAATGATCTCTTCTTATGCAGATACTCTTGTCAGAACAATGGCAGGTAATTCTTTTGGTGTAGGTGAAATTTGTCCGAACCAGGGCAAATGATCCAAATGGTGTAGGTGAAATTTGTCCGAACCAGGGCAAATGATCCAAATGGTGCAGGTGAGATTTTTCCGAACCAGGGCAAACAATCCAAATGGTGTAGGTGAAATTTGTCCGAACCAGGGCAAATGATCCAAATGGTGTAGGTGAAATTTGTCCGAACCAGGGCAAATGATCCAAATGGTGCAGGTGAGATTTGTCCGAACCAGGGCAAACAATCCAAATGGTGTAGGTGAAATTTGTCCGAACTAGGGCAAATGATCCAAATGGTGTAGGTGAAATTTGTCCAAACCAGGGCAAATGATCCGAATGGTGCAGGCGAGTTTGCGATAACCCTCGCAAATGATCCTATTGGTGCAGGTGAGTTTGCGATAACCCTCGCAAATGATCCTATTGGTGCAGGTGAGTTTGCGATAACCCTCGCAAATGATCCTATTGGTGCAGGTGAGTTTGCGATAATCCTCGCAAATGATCCTATTGGTGCAGGTGAGTGGCTATAACCCTAGCAATGATCCTAATGGTGCAGGTGGATTTGCTATAACCCTAGAAAATGATCCTAATGGTGCAGGTGAGTTTGCGATAACCCTCGCAAATGATCCTATTGGTGCAGGTTAGTTTGCTATAATCATAGCAAATGATCCTATTGGTGCAGGGACTTATTTTCCCATATCAGGATTTTCTACACGGAGTTATCAATACATTTCAACCACATAGTGGTCATTCTACAATCAAATGAATATTATCAGTCCTTTTCAGGAACCTTTCCAGGAAGTCTTCTTCAAGACATATTCCATCCTTTTCAGGAACCTTTCCAGGCAGTCTTCTTTAAGACATATTCCATCCTTTTCAGGAGCCTTTCCAGGCATTCTTCTTTAAGACGTATTCCATCCTTTCTAGGAGCTTTTCCAGGCAAACAGGGTTTTACAAAGGATTTTACAACAAGGATCTACAAAGGGGTTTCTCAATTGGGTTTCTTATCACGTTAGTCCCTCGGCAGTGATATCTTTCAAAACATCATCAATAACACGCAAAGGTTTTATCTTTCTTTTCAGAATTACTAACATACTTCAACTAACATAACTAACAATCATGCATCATTCAACTAACATACCTCATTCATACATAGTGCATATACATGCATCGCTCTCATTTATTTTGAGAGGCTCATTGCATCATACATTGCATGCATCATAAACATTGCATAAAATTCAGGTTGCCTTTTTAGGCCGTACTATAATCAAAGCAGGTGGTTCCTTTCGAAAGCATCTGCTTCACATCCTGAGAAATGGTATTTACCTTGGGTGGCATCTGTAAGCTCACCTCCCACAAAACTTCTTCCCAACAAAAGTAAATTCTAGGGCATTTTCAGTGTTCAATCATCTTCTACCTTTAAGATCACGATAGGCAGACGTGCCTATCAGACTCTCCAGGTTTAAGAAGATTGAACAGGGGCAGCTGCCATACCCGAAAATTTGCCCGATCAAATCTACGCCTGTTAATCCATCAAGGGTCAAAATTAAGAGCCATGGGGTTTGACATTTTTATTGTCAAACCCGCTCTCTTATAAATCAGGTTGAGTTAAAACAAGGGTGTAATTAACAGGTGTTTAGGACCCAAACAGGGGGGCCGATCACTACCAGAATTTTATCATTTTTGGGGGTATTCTGGATTTTACTAACATTTGCTTCGATTTATTATTATTATTATTTTTTATTTTATCATGACTAACTATTAGTATTATTAATTTTTATTATTAATGTTAGTATTAATAGGATTAATTAGTTTTATTATTGTAGTTAGGTTTTAGTAATTATTTGTCTTAGGATTATTTTTAGGATCATGTTAGAATTAGTATTTTGATTAGTGTCATTAATTATTTTTAATAGAATTATTATTTTATTATCATTTTATTATTACTATTAGTATTTATCAAAAGAATGTTATATTAGTATTTAGTGCTATCATTATTTTATTATTGAATTATCATTATCATTAGGTTATTAAAATAAATAAAAAAAGAGAAAGAAGAAACAAATCAAGTTGGTCAAAGGGTACAAGTTGTTCAGGGGGCAAAAAGATTAAGTTTGTAAACTTCCCAATATCATTCAAAAGCTTCACTGCATCGCAAAAAAAGTCTAAACGGCAATACGGATCAAATCAAATCAAAAAATCTCATCTATAATTTCCTAAATTGAATCACTAACCCTTGATATAAAATAGAGAAGAAGTTATCAGAAAGAGGAAAAAAAGGAGGTTTTGCAGCCAAAGAATCCCACACGAAATTGGGAAGAAACCGTGGTGCACAAGAAGGTTGCAGAAAAAGTCCTCTCGGGTTGCAAGCGATTTTAGACATCAAGCCAAATTTCTGGAAGCCAACAGGAGCATCACCATTGATCTAAGCACTCAGGATCGTTCCCGCTTTCGCTCACAATCGGCTCTTCGGCCTTACGCTTGATTACGCTCATGGAGACATCATAAACGAATTTTGATCATGCAGTTGTGTTTAGATTGGTGATAAGACTGTTTCTGTGTATTTAATTTGATTCTTGTTGCGATTTGAACGATCCTCCATAGCTAGGGTTAGTGTTCAAGTTTTTGGGGAAAACATAGTTAGACTCGATTCCGTGCCAAATCAAAAGATTCAATGAACTTGCAAGGTTCCGTATGTTTGATCTGGGTTGTTGTGCGGTGCGTATTGACGTTCAAATTGCAGGTTCATGAAGGCAAGTCTACGGCCACGCAAGAAAACCGTGGCCAAAGGTGTTTAGTTTCAGAAAAATGTGGGGAAGACGACGCTACAGTGCTGGGCGCGAGACACTGTTTTTCCGTTTTGAATATTTTTTTGTTTTTGTATATATTAGTTGCGAAGCGCGTCATTATCACAAAATCGCAGCAGCTCAATTGGCTTGATGAAGGAACCTGCAACATTCAGAGGGTCGGTTCAAACCCAGCAGGAGACATAAATATTTTGCAAATTTGTGGTTTCAGTCACATATGGATCCGGTGTTGCCTCCTACGCGCATCCTTTCGGTGTACCCCATCTGCCAACCATCAGATGCGTATCAAGCAAGATCTGACGTTCTCAAGAATGCAAGCACACCATGGAGCTTCAATAAACCAATACACAGGATCTCACCCCAGGTTTCTCTTATTTTTTTTTATATATATTATTTTATGCAATTTTTATTTATTATTATTCTCTTATTAATGTATATATGATGTAAATTATTAAATTAGGTTAGGATAAATTAGGATTAGGCTAATATTAGGATTTAAGATCTATCTCCCGATTATTTCGATTATTTTCGATTTAATTTACTTAATTAGTTTTAAACTATTATAATCACAAAAAACCCTATTAAAATTACCAACGCATTAGGGTTTGCCCCAATCCCATTTGGGCAAAATTTTCAATTGAATCTTGATTAATTTTAAATTTTCTCCTCGAACCGACTATACCTATTAGTCGCATTAGGCGAGAAATAATTTTGATCAATTCAATTTATTTGTTAATATAAATTTAATTAATTATGATTTAATTCTCTCCTCGACCCGACTAAAGCTATTAGTCGCATTAGACGAGAGATAAAAAATACATAAAATTCAAAACACAGTTAATTTGCTCCCCGCGACGATCAATCCATCGTTCTGAGAAACCAGCAATTCCCATTAATCCGTTAGCTATACTGACTAAATCTATTGGTCATCGCATCTAACGGTGACATATCAAATCAGGGTTGTACGCCCAAACATTCAAAACACACTAAACCACGACACTACGGATTTTCATCCCTGCAAATACTGCGATTTTTAAAACTACGATAAGGTAATTCAAAATACCTTCGAACTTCGCATTTCAAAACTACAACTACGATAGGCCATTCAAAAAGCCTTCAAATAACTTCAAAACACCTCCATAATCAAATACATTCAATTCTAAGGCGTACAATCCTGTGCCCGAACTACGTTGACTCTGATTCTCCATAAGGAGATACGTAGGCACTTGGATAACCAAGGCGAGCCCCCCTTCCCTAAAATCTCAATTTTCCCTATTCAATTCCTTAGCTATTAAACCTTAAATTTTAGCCATAAAACTTGACCCTTAGATTCAAAGCCAATAGGAAAGGGTTGAGGGTGCCTAACACCTTCCCTCAACCTGATTATAATAACTTACCCTGAATCTCATAACTGCGTAGGGTTTCCTATTCGCCCTTCAGAATAGGTGGCGACTCTAAAAGCTTAATTTTCAGGGCAGGTTGCTACAGAGAGCTAGTGGCATACTCGTTGATTTTATCCGAGTTGGAGCCCTTCTTTCATTTGCGATACAAAGAACTCGTTTGTTCTCATGCTCAAGATCAATGGTTGAGTATTTCTCTCCGACGATGATAAAGTGTTTATTCGTTTTTAAAACGTTTTCCCTTTTAAGCGGAACTACATTAGCTCTGACTTCTCCATTGCACCAAGGAGGTATGTAGGCACAAGGCTTAACGTCTTGCCGAGCTTATTTTAAAAATAAAACAAACCCTTTTTAGCACACACGACACAGATTTTCAAAAAGGATCCCGTGGAGTACCACATATATGAGGGGTGCTTAAAACCTTCCCCTTGTATAAACAACACCCGTACCTAAGATCTCTTCTTTTTGTTTTAAAAACAAACTTTGGGTTTTATTCGTTCTTCTCCCTTTTCCTTTGGAAACAATAAAGCGTGGTGGCGACTTTCACTGAAATATTGAGTCGAGTCAATTCCATGGCTTCGATCTCAGATTTTCCCCGCTACACCCATTCCCTCAAGTTCATGCAGCTCAACCTCCACCTCCGGATCAAGAGAGAAATGAAGATGATGATGCCTAGTGTCCTCTTTTCATGCATGAACCATTTACATCCTTTCATGAACAATTTAAGTGTTTTAGTGTTTTTATTTTAATGTTATGCTGAACAAATTTCTTCCGTACTATGTGTTTGTGTAAGAATATTGTTTGAGCTATGTGCTCATTGTGTGTTTGGTTATTTATGTTATGTTGCCTTTTAATTTTGTCATTAAGCATTGTTTTATGTGAATGATTGCTTTGTGATTATGATTGCAAAAGGGCTTAGTAATGATCAAACTTGAATGATATTATCCCACCATGTATGTATAATATTGCTTGTCTCTTTTTGACATTGTCAAAATGGGAGAAAATGCAGTGAATTTGTAATATCCCGATCTTTTGATACCGATAATTATCATTTAAATGAGTAAATGGTAATTAGAGAGAGATTATTGGTCTTATTCTCTATTAATCTAAGAATGATTATTAGAAGAATTAGTGGAGTGGTTAGAAACAAAGAGGATTGGTTAGAATGGAACTAAATGGCATTGTTGTGAATAAAGATTAGTTGAAGGGGCAAATTGGACAATAAATATCACTTGCATGAGAACTTAAGGCATTGTTTGGTGTTGGACTTTCTAACTCAGAAATTGTGGAGAAAGAAAGGAAGAATAACTTTAGAGCAAGAGGAGAAAGAAGTTCACATCTCCATTTTCCTATTCCATGGTGCAGCTCCACTAAATCAGGTATATCTCTCTGCTCGTAAATCCGATTGAGCTGATTCTGGTCCCATTGGAAAGCTAACGAATTTCTCTTTGATTTGCACCTATGGTTCGCGTTCAGAGCTTCTGTTTTGGAGGAGAAAACTGAGCTTGAAGTTGTGTCAGTCATGCTGAAAGTATGAAGAGAGTAGATACGGGTTTGATGAAGATGAAGTGAAACTTTGACTATGGTGGGAGTCCAATGGAAGCAAGAACATGATCTTAACCTCCATTAAATTCATGGTGAGTCCTTTAGAGAGAAAATGGGATTTTATACATTTGGGAACTTTTGGGGTTTAAGGGTTTGAGAGATTATGTATAAATCCTTGCTAATAACATGTTTCTGATGTTGTTTACTACTTGTTTATGTCAATTATTGGTTGGATATATCTTTAATTCGTGCATGCAGGTAGATTTAAGGGGTTAGGGTACCCCAGGACAGAACTAATGAGTTCTGCGTTTTTTTCTGATTCTGCTATGGTCCGCTAAGCGGGCTAAGGCCGCTTAGCGGATGATGAACATTTTTCCAGAAAATTGCGAGTCCGCTAAGCGGACGTGAGGCCACTAAGCGGAAGATGCTGTTTGTGGAAAAATAAAATATTGCGAATCCGCTAAGCGGACAGGAGCCGCTAAGCGGAAGATGCTGATTGCAGAATTCTGTTTCTTACCCCTTGAGTGCAGTTCCGGTTTTTTATTCGTAACCGGACTCCTCCCTTATTGTTTATGCGTACCTGTTGGTAATATATGACGCTGTTAAGTATTAAATTTCAATACTTCCATTTGAATATAAGGAAATTGTGAATTATGCATAATTTGAATGTGATGGTGTAACTACTATTACTTGTTCCTTAATGCTTTATGAATGCAATGTGATGGAACATGAAATGTGGTGATATCCAAATGTTTTGGTTAAACATTCGGATTGGATTGTCTTATGATTTAGCGCTTGCTATGTGTGTGTATGCTTGAATCGAAGCGGGCCAGGGGCTAGGTTGGGATATACCTCTTACTATGAAGTCAAGGTATTTTCCTGGACCATAGAGTCCGTAGAATAGTCGATGATGTGATCAAAGTTCGCGCACTTGAGCTACCGTTGCAGTGTGCTCGTGAGTTTCCGTACGGGGTTTTACTCACTTGGCGTTAACACACTTGCGTGCTCGGTATGGTGGGATTATGTGGCCACGTAGGCCAATACATTTTCGGTAACTCACCTCTAGTGAAGTCATGTAGACTACTACTAGGCTTTCACCCGGTGGGCTCATGCGTCAAAATGGCGGTTCGGTACTTGGTGTGAACACACGTGCGTACAAGTAGTTACCGGGACAATGACGCCATTTAGGCTAATGTCATCTCGCGGCCAAATAAGCTGGTGCGAACCCGCTTAACTACTCTTGCAGTGTGCTTGTACGAGTCTCTTGACGATAGGCATGAGTGTACTCATCGAGGGTGCGTTCATTCTATAACCTAGTCGAGGCATTAACGCGCTTCTGGATTCCCCATACACGGGTATGGGTTTTGGCATACGTGTTTGTTGTACTATTTGTGTACTTGTGATATGATGACTCCTATGGTGGACGATTCATGTGTTTGCTCCGTACTTGTACCGGATGTGAGGAAAAACCCCGGATCAATGGTGGATTCGGTTTTGATGCATGTACCCTGTAGATCCGAGTGGACCCATAGGATAGGAGGACTCACTGAGATTTAGTAATCTCACCCCAATCAACTTATATTTTTTCAGGTGCAGTTTAGTAGCTTTTGACAGATAGCAGTTTCAGATTGATGGCTTGAAGTGGTGTTGGCTCGAAGACCTCGTCAGATCTCTCTTTCCGCTGTGCAGATCCATTGAAGACAAATGTTTTATAATTCTTATTAGAATTTCATGTTGTATTGTATTATGGATCTTTCTATATCTAAAGCTTTTGTATGTACTCAAATACCAATTTTTAACGTTTCATGCATAATATACTAGTCAGTCATGTATGGGGGTGTTATAGAATTAGCACACTACAGCAAACACATGCACCAAGACAGGGGGAGCAAGTATAAAAGGGGAGCAAGCACTCTGTTTTAAGCAATACCTCGACAAAAATTCACAAGTTTTGCCATCATCAAAAAGGGGGAGTATGTGAGGGCAATGGTGTAGTTTTCATGATGTCAAAACACTGTGAATTAGCTACAACTAGAGTGGAATCATAGAAATCAAATGGATGCAACAAAGACAAGCACTTTTGGCTAAAAGACATCAATAGGTCGACTCACAAATACCATAGGTCGACCTACTGCAAGCATTTTGTAAAGGATTTCATGTAAAGGCTGAATGCGTCGATGCATTGCCTCCTCAGGTCGACGCATGGGATTTTGGAGGAATCTCGGGTATGCGCACGCTGACCCTTCAGGTCGATGCATCCAATCTTGGTGACTCAAGGATTCAGTGTATGAACAAAATGCGTCGAGCATTGATGGCTCAGGTCGACGCATGACATTTTGAGGAAATCTCGGGTATGCGCACGCCGACCCTTCAGGTCGACGCAAGTGTCACACTTAGCTCATTTTCAAGTGCAAAATTCTCAATAGGTCGACCTATGCAGGGGAGCAGGTCGACCTACCGCTTCTTATACTAGTTTTTGCTGTGTTCTAATTGGCCTATGCAAAGGGTGTGGTATAAATATCCAATTGATCATTCTCAAGCATTTTAACAAGAAACGTGAAAGATATACTCAAGCTTCTTCTCATCTTCAACCTTTCGCTTATTGATCGAAAATCACACATAATCATCTTTTTCGATCGGAGTAAGGAACGTGTGTATCATACCCCAATTTTTGAACCTAAGATCCTATATCATTCATATCCCAATCATTAATCAAGAGCTTCACTTGGAAGTTTTGTTTGTGGTGTTGCACTCACCTCATCAATAAGAGGGACCTTCAAGCACCAATGATTGTTTATCTTGTATGCATATTGCACTAACCCAAATACCAAAAATATTGCTTTGTTTCTTTGTAGGCTTTTGTTTTGTAGGTACCAAGCCAAGACATGCAATAAACAAGGCATTTTTCATATTTTGGACTGATGAAATCGATTTCCCTACTGGGTAAATCGATTTCCCTGCAGCAATCTTCAACAGAATCACATTCTAGACAGCATGAAATCGATTTCCCTCCTGGGTAAATCGATTTCCCTAGTGTATTTTGCGCCAAATTCTCTTCTGGAACAGTGTGAAATCGATTTCACTCCTGGGGAAATCGATTTCCTTAAGGCGAAATTCAAAAAATATAAGGAGGGAAGCTTAACATCATTTTGGCACCTTTTTATTTGATCATTTTATCAATTTTCCACCTCATCAAAATTAACCCCTTCATTATACCCACTTAAACCTCATTTTACCATTTCTTACCATTTAAATTCCACTTAAATACCAATTAACCACAAATTAATCACCAAACACAAAAAGACCAAACTACCACTACTCTTGCCCCAATTCTATAAATATAGACCTCTACTCTCTCATTTCTCAAGCTTTGAGAGCCAAAAAACCCCTTGCAATTTCTCTCCTCATCCCTACCCAATTCACCAAAGCTCTTTGTTCTTTCATAAAGTTTGTGAGTCACACCTTGAACCTCACAAACTTTGAGCTAAGCCACCTTTCATTTCACTCTTTTTCTTCAATTGTTGAGAGATCAAGATTTGTGTTGGTGATTATTGAAGTGGATCTAAGTTTTGTTCAAGAATTGGTAATTTTCATCATCCTTTTTCATCTACCATAATGTGATTCTTTTGTGCTTGTATGTGATGCATCTTTGATGCTATATTGGTCCTATTTGATGGTGATTTGATGGAAAATTTGTGCTCCAATGGATATGTGATCATAAGGTGTTTGTATGTTTGCTTAAGTTGAGTTTTATGCCTTCTAATGCTGTCTTTTTGAAAACTGCACAGAGGAAATCGATTTCCTCCTTGCAGAAATCGATTTCCACTCTGTTTTTGCGCCTGATTTGAAAAACTACACTATGGATATCGATTTCCTTCTGCATGAAATCGATTTCCTCCTGGCAGAATGTGGTTTTTTGCCTTTTTTTTAAGCTTGTTTTGGCTTCCTTCTTCCCCCACTTCATTAATATCATTGGATCTAGGATGTTGATAGGTTTGAAATGACCAAATCCATAATATTAGATGAATGATATTAATGATAGTGTGAAGTGATTATCTTTTATGCATTTATTCTTCTTCCTCCACTTCATTAATATCATTGGATCTAGGATGTTGATAGGTTTGAAATGACCAAATCCATAATATTAGATGAATGATATTAATGATAGTGTGAGTTGATTATCTTTTATGATTTTATTCTTCTTCTCCTTTTTTCTTTTGATCGATGAAAGTCTTAATACTTTGAGAATTCTTATGGATTCTTAGTAAAGAATAGATCGTTACCTATTTTCTTTTCGTGCGGTATTGCTTTCGGAGAATGATCTACATATCATTTCTCTCGCATGCATTAGCACATAGAGTTTTGACCGGCCTCATTGTAGGGTGAATTCTACATAAATCACTTGGCGATCTACTTAACATAGCGCAATATTTCGTGTCCCGAATAAAAAAGATCACATATGGAAGAGAATTGTATGCAGTTGATTTAAGACTTATGAAAATTTATCGTGTAGTCGCCCTGATTTTATCAAGCTTCTGATAAAGTTCCATTGAATTTAAATCCGAGAACATCCTTCACTCACCATCGATCTTTCTTACTAACTTTGATAACATACTTGACAAGTTTCAAGATGGTTATCTTTAACATCTAACAACTAACTTTAATTTCCGCACTTTATTATACCGCTCTTTATATTTCTCGCTTTATTGCTTTATTTTATCATTTCATCATATTTACATTCCGCTATTTTTCCTTTGTCCATTTGGACGTTTACATTCCGCTATTTTTCCTTTGTCCATTTGGACATATGTTTATGTTTCCGCTATTTTCTCTTTGTCCACTTGGACCATACTTTACTTTTATGCTAAAACACTAATAATCAACCAAAATCTAAAAAACACCTAAGGCTCTCTTTTGGACTATTGGTTACTATCCCGAGCATTTTGGAGATTCGGACTTATGGACTTAGGACCTCTGGACCCTCATTCTGTTATTACTCTGTGATTGTTCTGTCTGTCTGGCATTGGATGGTTGTCTGTTTGTGTATGCAGGTATTTCCTTGAAAGCCCTTGATGGTTAGTTCCAAGGCATTGAGATAAGGATTTTACCCGAAAATAGCCGTTACTCTGCCCGATTTTCGTCAAAATTTTAATGTGCTTAATGCGAAGTGGTGCTAAGATAATAAGTTCATCTGGATCCCCAAGTGTTAATGTGTTAGTATTGATATTCCAAAGGATGGGAAATCTACCTCGACTTACAAATGTCAAATGTTGGCTTCTCCTTCGGTTAGACCGTTTCTTTCCTTAGCTTTTATTTTACGCAATAGGATAGCCTCTTCATCTCCTCCCATTCTTAAATTTTCAAAATCTTCTCCCTTTTTCAAAAACCTTCTTATGTTTGCAAACCTTTTCAAAACATTTTTCTTAAAAAATATCTTTTGCCCTTAGTGGCCTTTTCCTCTTTTCTTCAAAAGTTTAGACACTATTAATTGTCGAAACAAGTGGTTATACCCCACGATTTTGAAATTGATTGATATAATGAGATCTTTTCCGCGTGAGAGAGCTAGTGGCATACTCGTTGATTTTATCCGAGTTGGAGCCCTTCTTTCATTTGCGAAGCAAAGAACTCATTTGTTCTCATGCTCAAAATCAATGGCTGAGTATTTCTCTCCGACGACGATAAAGTGTTTATTCGTTTTTAAAAATGTTTCCCTTTAAGCGGAACTACATTAGCTCTGACTTCTCCATTGCACCGAGGAGGTATGTAGGCACAAGACTTAACGTCTTGCCGAGCTTATTTTAAAAATAAAACAAACCCGTTTTTTTTAGCACACACGACACAGATTTTCAAAAAGGTTCCTATGGAGTACCACAGATATGAGGGGTGCTTAAAACCTTCCCCTTGTATAAAGAACACCCGTACCTAAGATCTCTTCTTTTTGTTTTAAAAACAAACTTTGGGTTTTATACTTTCTTTTCCCTTTTCCTTTGGAAACAATAAAGCGCGGTGGCGACTTTCACTGAAATATTGAGTCGAGTCAATCCTATGGCTTCGATCTCAGATTTTCCCCGCTACAGTGTGTTGATAACGTTCGACGGTAGATATTTGTCTTGTTCGAGATTCGACGGTAGACATTTATCTTGTTCGTGTGAAGATTGTTGAGGCTGTTTCTTGTATAAAACCTTAGGGTTTTTCCTTCTTCATCAAAGATTTGGTACGATGGTTTTTGACGATCGATTCGCTTTGGTAATCGAATCAGCCGTGCATAAGGGATTGAGGGATTGAAGATCCGCTCAACAAATTTGCTACAACCGGAGGATTGAAAAAGGAACGACCGGGGTCTTGATCGGTGTAGATCATTGACATTGACTTGATTCAACTTGAATCAAGGGGAGGATCGAATTGTATTCAATTTTATTGCATGTGTGTAGTTGGTGATTGGTAAATTCTATCCTTGTTAAACATTTTGCAATCAAATAAAACTTTCCTAATTTCATCTCGTGTCCTTTATCGTTCTTACTTCTATCTTGTTTCTATTCTTTTTGTTAAATTTCCATTGTTGAACAAAAATTAAGGTTTGGTAAATATTGATCACCAAGTGTTCGATAAAATTCCTCTATCAATTTTTGTTCAAATTTTGGTATAAACGTTCATTGTGAGTAATATACTATTAAGTGTGTAATTGACGTAATTGATAAATTCGTTAAAACACAATTCATTATTCGCCGTTTTTCATCCGTTCGGTTTAGTGCACATATCCGGTCCCCGATAACGTGATCGCTCGGAGACGATTAAGTGATTCATGGAAGTCACGTTTCAAAAGCTAAAATTTTCTAAAGTCGGAAAAAGGTGGTCTATTCACCCCACTCTAGACCATTCCTATCGTCTAATAGTATACCACATTTTTGGAGAATGGAAAGAAATTCCAGAAATTGCATAGGATAGACCATATTTATTGGAATAGGGAATGAAATTCCAGAAAGTGCATATGATAGTCCACGTTTTTGGAGAAGGGAAGGAAATTCCAGTTTTAGTTTTATTCGCGACGGTTTTGGAGAAGGGAAAGAAATTTGCAGAAATCGCATATGTGTTTACGGTGATTTCCGGTAAACAACCGCTAGTCCTCCAAAGTATGAACATACTTTGGTTACTTGCAGGATCGACAAGATTGATCCTAGGACATGTGTCGAAAAGTTGTCTTTTATGATGACTGATCGGTAAAATAGCAAGTGTACTATTTTGCCTCTGTAGTAATAATAGGGAAATTCCCCGATTGTCGATCTCAAGGACTGCACGTTAATATCGAGTTTCAATAGTGGTTCAATTAAACAAAAACTAATGTTGGGGTTGTGCTTGCAAATTGTGACTAAATAATAATTAAAATAAGCAGAAAAGTAAATTGGCTTTTTGACAAATATGAGTATTATGCTAGGGTAAAGTGTGTGATTGTTCCTGTAATAACCTTGGATTTAGATCTCCTCAACAAGTTCATAGTATTCAATTACCATCCCTTTAGGATATTTTCCCCTAATTCCTTAGCAGGAAAACCTTTGAACATTCATCCTAAATCCTAAGTCCTTAGAGAATTATGATGAAATCAAGCCTTTATGTTATCAAGAGTTAACCGGTAACTATAGGGAATCCCTAGTCCTAGGTGATATCTACTATAGTCTAATCGTACAAAAACCTTAACAACCGCTGTCCAGCTGGTTGTTAACTGTAAATCAATCTTGTTGGTCCGACAAAGAAAGCATAAAAACCTTGTACAATTAAATTAAATAAGAAAACAAATCTATTGATGAACTCAGGAATTCAAAATCATTACAGAGTCAAATCAGGGACACCCCCTAGCATTAGGGTTTAATTACTCATATTGTTCAAAGAAAACAAATTATAAAATAGATACATTACAAGAATTGAGATGAAAGTTGATCTTCAATCGCTTCCGTTCATGAAGACCTTCTTCTCTCCCAAACCCTTGTTTTCTCCAATTTTCAGTCGTGTCTTCTCCTAGCCAAAAAGTTCCCTTTTTCATCATTAAAACTCTTCTATATAGTGCATACTCACTTAGGTTGGTTGGAAGTACCCAAAATGCCCCCACAGTTTAACCCATGGAAAAAATATGAAAAAATCATAAAATCAGCGTCACATGCTGACACGGGCCGTGTCAGCCAACACGGGCACCCGTGTCAGACTTCTGTCATCTTAAAACTTATTTTTTTTCTCCCAGGCCTCCTGACACGGGTGCCTGTGTCAGGTAACACGGTCCGTGTCAGCCCATAACTTCATATTTTGGCTTTGAGTTCTTCATCAAAGTTGTAGCCCTTTTCGTTAGCGAAATTTTGCCACCGGAACCGCGTCAATCGGAGTTACGAAGCTCTCGTCATGATCAAAATACTACACGCATGTCACGATGAGAAACATGCTGAAAATTTCCATATCTCACACTTGCTAACACGGGCTGTGTCAGCCCTCTGACTTTCATCTCTGTTGCATTTTCTTAGCCACGCTTCATCCTAACACGGCCAGTTTCAGGTGACACAGGTGGTCGTGTCAGACCTTATGTAGCATGATTTTTCACTTCCTTCGAAACTCCTCTTTTTGTACTTTTTCGCATTGATTTGTCTCGATTTATTCCTTTGAGCCTGCAAACAGTAAAATACACAACCAAAGCATAAAATGTAGAAGAATAAATTAAAACACTTAATAACATAACTTAAAAATACTTAAAAAAACAACGGTAAATATATGTGTGAAAACCACTGATCAAACTCCCCCAAACTTAAACCGTTGCTTGACCTCAAGCGACAATTACAAAAGTTAATGACCTTCAAAACATACTGGTGTTCATACGTAAGATATCCGTTTGTATTACTCAAGAGACAGTTGGTTCGGCATTCACATGACGCGACGAGTTCCTGTTACAACATTAAACCTCAAGCTCCCCTTTCGGATACCTCTCCAACTATGCTTTGCACTTAAGTCTCTTTCCGATTTTCCTCCTCTTTCATTCAGACAATCCTATTAAGGCACTGCATTTCTTAGAATAATCATCACCTGCATGAGACGAATCAAGGCTTCTTATTTTCTTTTCCTGGCACCAAACTAGCAGCATTTGCTACTTTTAATTTCCGATGAAATTTTCAAACTTTGCAGTTATATATTGTCCTTTTGGACGACGTTTGGGGATCAATCTCCTTTGGGCTGAATAACCGGGTGAGGGTTACCCAACTTAGCGAGCTGATTTCCTTTTACCGCCTTTTCATCATTTGGTGCCAACTTTATATCTTTATTTTTTTTTTCAACCCGTCATCATGCAAGTGAATCTGAATTATGCCAGACTGTATCAATAAACTACTCAAGGAGTACTTCTCAGGAGACAAGTACTATGGTGCAAATCTACACGTTAGACTCGTATTTCTTTTAGGGAACCAAGGGTGTTTATACAAACCTCTTCTTGTCACATTATTCCGAACTTCCTGTCCTTAAACAATCCTCCCTTCATCTCTATATACTATTCCCGATCGCTTTTTAAGATCAAAACTCTTCAACAAAAATTAAAATTTCGGTCAAAATTTGGGCAGAATTCACTTCATGGTTTCACATCATACCCATAACATAAAAATTATAAAATGCAGAGAGAAGAGCCTCCCCCAAACTTGAACTAAACATTGGCCTCAATGTTTTAGAACGAGCTCGAGAGAGGTGACTCACAGAGGGTATTGCACTCCAATGATCAATTCCGAGCTTTCACTAGAGACGCCCTCTTTTATTTCCTGAAAATAAAACAAACAAATAGAGAAATTAATTATTAAAACCGTGGGTTGCCTCCCACGAAGCGCTTCATTTAACGTCGCATGGCTCGACGGTCTATTCCCCTTGTTAGGGTGGCATATATGACACAAAGAACACGTCATCTTTTTTCTTTCTTTTGTTTGGTAGCAATCCCATGAACTTAAAGTACCGATGATGTTGCTGCCAAATCCTTTTCAGCTTGATTTTATTGAACAAGACATAAATGTCTTCCAATACTTTGTCAATTTCTTGTCTTTCATCTGCCTTGTTGTAAAAATAGTTTTTGGGAATACTCTTTTGTTGAAAATTTTCTTGTTGGATGTCCACCTCTTCACAAATTGTTAAATTTGTGGTTTTATCCAAAACTCGATCATCTTCAAGTTTCCTTATTTCTTCTTCCCCATATTTATTTTTTACCTCAAATTCTTCTATTCTTACTGCATCCTCTTCATCTGATGTTAAGCATTTTTCTTCTGGTTCCACATACTCTTCTTCCAACTGTAACTTTCTCCAAATAAACCTATCTGGATAAAAGTTAGCTTCCTTACATTCATTCATAAGGATTCTTACCTCCCTCTTATATGCTTTGAAAATTTTAGTCGCCTCTTCCAAGGTGACTCCTGGATCAGGCGACCAACATGCAGGAGATACAAGTGGCAATGTATCAAAACAATACATAGCTACAAAACTCAAACAATTTGTTAGTAGCAAAGTATAGAAGAATTCATGAAGCAAAAATAATTAGCCTTTTTTTCTTTTTTTTATAATAAAATCAAATTTAAATAAACAAAAACAAAAACAAAATTGTAGTTGACGAGCAACAAAATTTCAATTGAACTAAAATCAAAACTATATATTTTAGCAGTCCCCGGCAACGGCGTCAAAAACTTGATTGGTAAAATAGCAAGTGTATTATTTTGCCTCTGTAGTAATAATAGGGAAATTCCCCGAATGTCGATCTCAAGGACTGCACGTTAATATCGAGTTTCAATAGTGGTTCAATTAAACAAAAACTAATGTTGGGGTTGTGCTTGCAAATTGTGACTAAATAATAATTAAAATAAGCAGAAAAGTAAATTGGCTTTTTGACAAATATGAGTATTATGCTAGGGTAAAGTGTGTGATTGTTCCTGTAATAACCTTGGATTTAGATCTCCTAAACAAGTTCATAATATTCAATTACCATCCCTTTAGGATATTTTCCCCTAATTCCTTAGCGGGAAAACCTTTGAACATTCATCCTAAATCCTAAGTCCTTAGAGAATTATGATGAAATCAAGCCTTTATGTTATCAAGAGTTAACCGGTAACTATAGGGTATCCCTAGTGCTAGGTGATATCTACTATAGTCTAATCGTACAAAAACCTTAACAACCGCTGTCCAGCTGGTTGTTAACCGTAAATCAATCTTGTTGGTCCGACAAAGAAAGCATAAAAACCTTGTACAATTAAATTAAATAAGAAAACAAATCTATTGATGAACTCAGGAATTCAAAATCATTACAGAGTCAAATCAGGGACACCCCCTAGCATTAGGGTTTAATTACTCATATTGTTCAAAG
This sequence comes from Vicia villosa, assembly GCF_029867415.1. Taxonomy (NCBI): domain Eukaryota; kingdom Viridiplantae; phylum Streptophyta; class Magnoliopsida; order Fabales; family Fabaceae; genus Vicia; species Vicia villosa. The sequence continues at coordinate 22,668,723 of NC_081183.1, read as the reverse complement.
AAAACAAATTATAAAATAGATACATTACAAGAATTGAGATGAAAGTTGATCATCAATCGCTTCCGTTCATGAAGACCTTCTTCTCTCCCAAACCCTTGTTTTCTCCAATCTTCAATCGTGTCTTCTCCTAGCCAAAAAGTCCCCTTTTTCATCATTAAAACTCTTCTATATAGTGCATACTCACTTAGGTTGGTTGGAAATACCCAAAATGCCCCCACAGCTTAACCCATGGAAAAAATATGAAAAAATCATAAAATCAGCGTCACATGCTGACACGGGCCGTGTCAGCCAACACGGGCACCCGTGTCAGACTTCTGTCTTCTTAAAACTTATTTTTTTTCTCCCAGGCCTCCTGACACGGGTGCCTGTGTCAGGTAACACGGCCCGTGTCATCCCATAACTTCATATTTTGGCTTTGAGTTTTTCAGCAAAGTTGTAGCCCTTTTCGTTAGTGAAATTTTGCCACTGGAACCGCGTCAATCGGAGTTACGAAGCTCTCGTTATGATCAAAATACTACACGCATGTCACGACGAGAAACATGCTGAAAATTTCCATATCTCACACTTGCTAACACGGGCTGTGTCAGCCCTCTGACTTTCATCTCTGTTGCATTTTCTTAGCCACGCTTCATCCTAACACGGCCAGTTTCAGGTGACACAGGTGGTCGTGTCAGACCTCATGTAGCATGATTTTTCACTTCCTTCGAAACTCCTCTTTTTGTACTTTTTCGCATTGATTTGTCTCGATTTATTCCTTTGAGCCTGCAAATAGTAAAATACACAACCAAAGCATAAAATATAGAAGAATAAAGTAAAACACTTAATAACATAACTTAAAAATACTTAAAAAACAACGGTAAATATATGTGTGAAAACCACTGATCAATGACTTGGTTCACACTCTTTTGGTTTTTAGTTCTTTTATAATGTGATGGTATAAATCTACGAACAACTACGAAATGAAACTAAGTAAAGATGCAACGAAACATAAACTGGTTAGACAATAAACATAAATAAAATTCGACGAGAATCTAAAGGAAATTTAAATTTCGAATATATGAAAAGACTTGATGAGAAAGTAAAGGAAGTTAAAGATACTTCGATCTTATAATAGAAAGACAAACATATTCAAGGTGTTGGTGTTACACGTTCATTTCTCAATGAAAACTCTTTCTCTAACGCTTGATACTTGAGTGATTTGTGAGTAACTTGTACAAAATGAACACCCCGGATCCTATTACTAAGAACTTTATTTATACTAATTCGACCCTAACGATCCTACACTAATGAAACGCCAGGTTACCCGTATGCATGTGCTTCAAATTCCTAGGGCTCCATCTGTCCTCCTTTATTCAAACAGAACCTTTTGAATTTCAAACCTTTCCGCTCGAACCTTATTCGATCTGTGACAACGTGTCTTTCGTGAGAATGTATCAAAATACCTTAAGTTTCAACAATCTTTGTATTTAGAAGACCACTCAAGGCTTCGAAGACTGCCTATCTCGATTCAGCTTCGATTTTAGGAATCTTCATCATATATAACATTCTCAAAAATAGCCATTCAAAGCCATTCTTTCTTCGAAACTTAAATCTTTAAAGAATATACATATCATTTCAGAAAACTAATAGAAATAGGCATTTCTTGACAGTATAAGATTTCGACCTCCTCGTAATCTTTTGAGTTCCAAGACTCTAAATAACGCCACAATCTCTTATGACCTTTCTTTCAAAGACGTCTTGTCATTTTCAAAAACGTACCTTTAGGACGTGTGTTCCCACGTCTTAACATTATTCATGATTATTACTCCTAGATACTAGGAGTAAGGCTAATAATTGTTCGACCGCCAGATGAGTAAATCAGCTGCTGATGCGTGTCTTATTAACTTCACTAAAATAATAAAATAGAGATTTGAAAAGTTTTTACTAAACCTTTAAATATAAGGGCTTCATCATTTAGAATTTTTTTCTTCTTCATTCACCATCGTTCTTTAACATCTCCAAACGCAGAAACAAAACCCTTTTTATTTCAACTCTATTTCTGAAGCGATTCAACCATGGGGTCTCTCACTATTTAAAACCCAATAACAGAAATAATATACGCTCTTCAACCTGTCCATCAACTCCAACGTCCTTCACAAGTGGGAAATCAGCAATACATTCTAGAGCCGAATTTGGAAGAGACTCGTGCTATTTACGCCTCTCAGGTAATTATCCCTTTCCTGCTTTCTGGAAAAACTCATGCTTTCATGGGTCCTTTACCTGATCGTGATAATCATCTTCAGAATAAATTATTTCCTGTTTACTATAAGACCAGGCCTTTAGTTAGTAAAAACAAGATAGATAAAGAGGGTAAACCACTTCTTGCTGAAAATACTACCATGGAAGGCGCTACGACTGAAGCTTTTGCAGTCCCAGAGAAGATTAGTTTAGAATACATGACTAACATTCTTAGGGTTTTTAGGGCAATTCCTCTAGCAAAAGATCCTGAGCTTTATTATGCTTGGTTAGCTAAAGTTGAAGCCAAAAAGGCTCCATTTTGGAAAGAATTAGGGATTTATGATTTGATCCAATTATCCAAAACATGTTTAGCACATTGCGTTTCTGGCACTTTGGCTTTTGAGGTGCGTCTTCTGCTCCATATCCCTTCAAGTAGCCAAAAGGTATCTCTGCATGGCCAATCAACTTAATGCTGGAAAAAAGTTGAACTTGAGCCAACTAATTCTGGGGTATCTTTATGAAAGCCTTGGCGAGTCAGTGGACTTCATCAAAGACTATAAGACTGGATCTTCTTTACTTTTTGCTGGACCTTTTTGGTTACTGCAATTGTGGCTTAACGCCACCTATGAAGCTTTTCTTCCAAATAAAGGCATTGTTGACGAAAAAGGCACAGCCATTCCAAACCGAACAGTCGAAGGGACAAGACTCGCTCATCTAACTCCTCTAGAAAAAGGAGGAAAACTCCCTGGAGCATTTCGAGCATATATCATGATGTTTGCTAAACGTTACCATTTCAGTCCTTCGATGGCTCCATTTGTAAAAAGAGAAGTAGGCCCTGAATGGTTCACGCGAAAGTTTCCTGCACCTTCTCCAGATCAACAAGCTGAATCAATGGCTGTTTGGGAAGCCTTTCTAACTCCTAAGATGTTGTATCATCGACTGCGGATGACAAAGAGCCATTGCTGCCTTCTCAGAAATCAACCTAATCTTATGTCAAGGCAATTTGGGTTGGTTCAGCTCAAACCTAAATGTATGTATGACAGAAAGAGCCATATGTGTCTGCATATTATGCATTCATCTGAAGAAAACTATGAGTCTGAAATTGCTAAATATGTTGGCATCACAACTCATTCTCCTATCTCTTTCGAACTTGCATTTTATTCCACTATAGACTTTCATCAATGGTAGGCGGAATATTATGACAACCAGATCTTCGATGCGCTTGTCTTTCGAAAGAACTAACTGAGGCTTTTGTTGCCGTGCAGGAGCGCTTCCAAAAAGGTACTTCGACGCATATTAAAGAAATCCAAGCTTTCCAAAGATTCTTTGAAACTATCTATAGACCCAATGATCTTAGTCAGACCGTTCGTGAAGCTCCACATACTTTACGTGAAAAGTTTTCTAATAAACTGGATAAGCTGAAATTGCCCACGTACGTTCGACCTGAACAACATTATGAAGTGGCTTTCAAACTATATCCCCCCAAATTCCCTCTACTACCCAGTGCTGAATTCGATGTGGCTTTAAGCCCTCCTTTCCTAGACTGGTTTGTGTGTGGGAATGTCCCCAAAATTCTTTGCGAACAATCAAAAAAACGTGTCGAACGAGTGGTTCCGACTAAGCATACCTTGGATCATTTCAAAGGACATCTTCACATAAGTCTCGAGCACGTTAGTGTTTTAACTCCAATACCTGAAGGTTTGGAACTGGATAATCTTTTGATTATAATTTTTTCTTTATCTCTATACTAACTTATTTTTTCGCTTGTAACACTAAGCCGAAAAAGAGTTATCAAAGATGTTGCTGCTCGTAAGGCCACTGCAGCTTCGAAAGTCAAGAAAGCAAGTGGGGATGACTCCACAGATACTGGCAAAAAACCTGCGATAAGTACTTTTGCACTCTCTAATTTATGCTTTATTCCAATGGTATTTAATCCTTTGACATAACTATTTCTAGAGTTCTAAGCCTCCAATAACTCCCAAACGGAAAGCTTCGACTACCAGTGCCACGGTTGCTTCAGATGATGAGGATGGATCTCCCCCTCATACCAAACAAGCACTGAAGAAAAGAAAAAGAGCTACCGTGTCTTCGGCTAGTGGAAAAGGATCTGGGACTTCGAAGCCTACATCTTCGAGTGTTAAAATATCTTCCGACGAGCAACCTCGAAAGATAGTTGGAACCATTCCTGTCGGCGAAAGTCATAACTCGAGCCCAGATAATATCCTAGCAAAGGTAACGAATCTTGTCTTTTATCCCTTTACTGCATACTTCATCTTAACCTTTAATCCCGAGTTTACATTTCCCTAAATTTGTAGGACGATGTGGGTACCGCTACCCCTGATCTCAAAACATCAGATTTTCCTGTTGATATTGATAATTTTCAAGGTATATTCTCACATTCCTTATATTTACCAGAAATTTTCCTTCATAGCTTTTGTTTTGATATGCTGTAATTTTCATGGCAGGTATTCCTCAACGAAATTCCCCCGCTCTCTCTCCAGTTCTCGAAGATGGTGAACCTCCCAGCAATGTCCCTTCCATTGAACATACTGAAGATATTCGCTCAAATGACTCATCTTCAGTCATTGATCAAGATGTTGAGATGGAAGATAATCCTCATCCATCTAATACTGGTTAAGAAGTTGAGCAATCTATAGGGAGTGAGGAAACTAACCCTAAGAACAAAATCAAGGATGAAGCCTCCAGTAAACCTCAACTAGAAAACAAAGAGAATCAACCCTTGGGAAGATTGTTGTCCACACAACTACTTCGACCAATGCTCCTCCTATACTCTTCTCAGCTGAGTTAGAGCAACTCAAAACCACTAACCCTGCAAGCTTCCTCAAGGCTGTGATGAATGCAAAGAGCATTTCATCTATCACAGACGGTGCCTCTTCGACCACCTCTGTGGACAACAGCGCGGAACCTGACAACGAAAACATCCTTCACAAAATAAAGGAAAATTTCTTTGGTACTGACCTTATCAAAGCACTGAGAAAAGATGCTACCAGCCATTTTGGACTGAAGAATCTTCTAAAGAAAGTAGACTTGCTCATTGTCTTTGACGAGGTCTCACAAGTGATTGTTTCACTAGGTCTCTTACTCGACCAACTCTAATCAGATAATCTTTGAAAACAAGAGGTTAATCAAAAGTTAAGCACGAAAGTAGCTACGCAAACCTCTTCATGGAAGGCTGCTGGTGAATCAACTATCAAAGTTGACACTCTGGAGCTCGAACATTCGAAGTATCAACAAGAATATGAGACCTGTGTGGAAAATATCAAGTCTTGGGAGGAAGAGATTGAGCGTCTTCAAGGGAAAGTGAAAGTTTCTAAGGACCGTCGAGATGAGATTCAACAGCTAAATCGAAAAGAAATAGGCGAAGTAGTCCAGGCGGGCATTCGCCATATCGAAATGGCTCAGAAACTGGGGTCAGAAATCAAAGAGTTGAGGAAGGAACAAGCCACGATCGACCGACGCTTGTCCATACTAGCCTCTCAATACTCCAACATGAAGAACAATCTTCCTGATGATTTTGGTCATTAATCAATTGTACTAGTCTTTAGAGTACCTTTTAATTGTTCACCCTTCTTTTGTAATCAAACATGTTAATGGATATGACTCTTTCTTGGATATTTTTATTATACAACATTACGAATACTATTTCCCTGGAAAATCTTCTATTTATTATATTTTCACCTTTTTAGCCATCATAATTACCTTGATAACATATACACGCAATGTAATTATCCTTCGCAGCCACTTCGTTTTGATTTGACGTTCCATTACTCTAGAGGTCATAGTAGTCAGTAATTATGACTTGCCTTTTCCAAAACGTCTTATTAAGACATGCACATGTCAGTTTAGCATGATTGCGCTTCAACTTCCAAGACTAGTAAACGGCGGACTACACATCTTCCCACATGGAACTAACATGTGGCCCACTAACCTTTCCAAGCGTGACCAATCTCCGATGCAAGTTAATTCTATATGAACCCTTCTATTCTTCGTCATTGTTTCACATCTTTCCAATAACTCTTTCAAACAAGCTTTAATCTTCTTCATTTCTCTTTTGCAACAAAAATGTCTCTAACTTTTAACAACATTATTTCTGTCATTCACAAAGAGTTCAAACCTTTACCTGAAGAATTTCACAGGCATGGCGTTGATCTAGGAGAAATGTTCACCACCCAACACTTGGGACACTATCTTACCATTCTGGAAGGTCCAGTGTACCCCAACATGCTTGCGGACTTCTGGATGCATGCGTCTGTTCAGATGGACCAAGAGGGAAAGATTACCATCTTCTCTGAAGTTTCTGGTTCTCGCATTATCATCTCTGCGAAAATTATTTCTGTGACGATCCCTTTAGCCAAACCATTTCTGATGTGAGAATGTTGGTTCTCTCTGTGACGATCCCTTTAGCCAAACCATTTCTGATGTTTTAAGGAGTATTTTTGCTAGTCCCAACCATGCTTTTTCTGCCTTTGTGGGCAGAATCCGGCACCAACTTCTTGTGGGTAATTTTCTCCCACGAAAGGAAAATCAGGAAAGCATAATGATGTGGGACATCCAGTTTATGCTTTATGCCTTGCAAAAATGAAAGATCAACATCCCTCTCATGATCTTCAAGCATCTCACCGAGGCTGTTATGACCTCTCTCCATGGAAAACCCTTCTGTCTTCCTTATGGATGACTCTTGTCCCATATCTTTGTTAAATTAGGGATAGCTAGAAGGCTACGCTCAACAGGGTCTTTTGATGCTTTTGAGGCTGAGAGTTTACTTTTGCTAAGCCTGGAGGACTTGCATCTTCGGGTTAATTAAAGGAATTTTGAAGACTTTGTAGGCCTTTTATTTTGTTATCTTTTAGTAATGCTTTAGTGTTATTTTGGCTTTACTATATTAGCCCTTTTGTAATCTAGGCTTGAATATGCTAGCCACCTTTATCAATGAACATCTTTTCTGGGTTTATATGGTGACTTGAACATATCTTCAGCTTTTCTCATTATCTTTCTTTATATTGTAAATCTGCTAAGGATGAAGCCATCTTGGCGAAATATTCACCATTTTAGCCGTAACGTTAATCTTTATTAGCTACGTTTTCGCGATCTTAACTTCATGCATGATTGGCTTGTATCTTTTCAGATACTTTCCATTCACTTTTAAGACCCTACGATCCTCTGCTAGTTATTCTATCTCATAAGCATTATTGAAAAATAATTTTAAAATTCGAAAAGGGCCTTCCCAATTGTCATACCCCAAATTTGTCCTACCCTTTAATTTCTAACTGGCCTAGGCTTCTCATTTCACCTGCATATTTCCATTATGTCATTTAACATAACATGCATCATTAATCAATAAACCTGGCAAGGGATCGAGGTCATAGATAGAGCTATGGTTTCATATGGATTCAGGCGGACTTGTTTCAATTGGGGTTTTCTTTTGCCATGGATTAGGGCTTATTTCCCTGATCTTTTAAATCAAGAAATAAAGTCCGTGTTCCAAAGCATTTGGTGGTCAACCAATGTCAGGGTTATCTCCTCAATAAAGGCTCCATGTAAATCAAAGTTTCTTCTTCTATGAGGGTCTGTTTTCAACCGGAGGGCCCATGAACCATAGATCGAGGTTCACTTCTTTGTGCTAATGTTCGTCAGCTGATTCTACGTCCCATGTTCTAACAATTATCATCATGATGGTTCATGCCTTGGGTTGTTCATCTGATTACTTGTGTGGCAAATATTTGTTTTGAGCTTCAAGCATGGATGTTAAGATGAGACATGGTGTTTTCAAGATTAGGAAGCTATTTGCGATGACTTTGACTTTTGGTCAAAGTAAGCCTTGAGAGGTTGACTTTTTGACAATTTCTTTCAATGATATCTTTGGGTTATTCTTCCAAGTGGAATTAATTCTTCGAATTGTGTGGAGATTCATTCAAAGTTGTTTTGATTACTTAGAAGGCTTTATATGCTTCAAGTACAAGGAACATACAAAAGGAAAAAGTCAACCTTTAAACAAGAATAGGAGGTCAATGTGACATTGTCAAAAGTCAAAGCCTATTACAAATTACCAAGAATACATGACAAGAATCGGAAGAGAAAATTCCATTTCATTCAAATAAAAGGATTTTTATGCAAGTGTTCATTATAAGTTGTCAAATGCTTTACATCTCAAGGAAATATCACAAAGAATCATTGCAAGCATAATACAGACCGATCTTCACGACATCATACTCAATTAAAATCCAAGTACATTACAAACATGACAACAAGGTCACTACAAATGCAGTTACTGAGCTGAATTGAGCTGAATTGTTTGATACAAAAGAAATCCTTGTGTTGTCTTAAGCATCACCACTTCATGAAACATGCAGCAAGCTATCAATGACCACACTATATAGCTTGCACCAACCCTGCATAATCATTCCTAACAGCCCTGCAAACAATCAGAAAGAAGAGCATAAATAAAATCAGACCCTGCAGAAAACCAAACTTCAAACTAACTTCTCTAACTTCAGTTCATTTATTAACTCATTACACATAATAGCCCCATTCTAATCAGCCCTAAAGATCGATACAGACATACAAACATCACAAGTTCAAACACCTCTCAAATCATACCATCCATCCAAAATCAGTTCAATACAAATTTTAACAATACGATCTGCCACATACATACACATTCACTTACACTGCACCTAACTTCAATCCAAAAACATAGCATTGTGTATCCACCAAATTCACACTCAGACCTCCATCCAAACATACCCAATCCTAACCATAGCTTAACTCAGGAAAAATAACTCAGTGCATATTCATAAATACCTACATCAATCCCACTCACCTCACTTCAGTTTCAGCCAATTTTCAAACCATAAAAAACTTCTAAATTTCATCCATCCACATAAATCACATACAAGCAAAATCACATAAATGGAATTTCACTAACCATTCATTTCAGAAAGAAAATGCCGGCTGCAACTTATAACAGTCAGCCCCATCTCTTAACCTCCGCCGAGCCTACGCAGCCGAACAAAATCAACATGACACGTCAAAACCGGTCCCTGTAGCATACACTCAAAAACCAGTTCAGTCCAAAACTCCTCACCAATGTATCCAAACAGCACCATACCTGCCACAACAAATAACAAACATAAAAGCTTCATCGTCTAAAAGTCCACTCGACAATCAAGCGAGCTTTTAACCATCTGCCCGGCAAAAAGAGAGAGTATCTCAGTTCAGAATTTTCTAGTGACACAATGATGCACATACATAACCCTGCAAAGCAAAATAACCTTACCATATGCAAGCTAATAACAAAAATTCAGCCCTTCAAAACTAATTCAGTTCTAACATCTAACTGCATCCATAACATTTCTAACCAACCTTCAATTCCTTACTGTTTGTTAACCATAACAGAACCCCCAACTGTAACTAACTCCAACAGATTTTCATAACAACTTTCCACTTCAAAACTAATCAGTTACTAACTATAACCACCAACAGTTTCTAACATAACAGAACTCAAGTTCAACCACCTAACAGAATTGCTAACCACTACTAACAGAAGCAAAACTAACCAAAACAGAAATAGCAAACTGAAAAAACAGAGATAACCACCTCATTAACTGACTCAATCCAAGCCCTTCGATCTTCAACAAACTCCCCTCAATCCAATGGCTCAGAAACTCCCATCTCTAATTGATTTCACTCTCCCTCAATCTCTATATAACCGAACCTCTCTCACTGTTCAAAAGTTCACGCCATAATTCACCTCCATAACCTTCATCTTCATTCTTCTCATTCCCCCATTCAGTTTCTTCACCATCTTCTTCACCACCATTCTCCTCCACCTTCATCTTCATCAATCTCACGCCATTCACCCTCACCATTCACTCTGAACCTCCATTATCACCACCCTTATCATTTTCTCTGCAACTTCTCTTCCCTCAATTCTCTCACCCTCTCACTAGAGCTCATCTTCCATTGTTGTTAGAGTTTCAATCTCTGAAACTCTAATCTACAGAGCTAAACTCCATCATTGAGATCCTACCTCTACTTCAACCTCTCGGCAACGCTCATCCTCGCGCTCATCAACAAAAAATACAAAACGCAGAACCGGAGAATTCGCAGAAGAAGAAGAAGAAGGAGCGAAGTGCAAATTGAAGAATAACCAAGAAGTTACCTGGAATCTTCCTCGCATTTATTTCGCCAAATCCACGTCGTTGAAGGGCCGCCGGAGCTACTCCGGTAGGTAAGTGTCGCTTCTTATTTTCCTCTGCTTCCTCTCACATTTCCATGGATACCTCTCGTTTGTTGTTGTTCCGAAGTGCCTTGGCTCCATCTTCATTTTGATTCGCGTCCAATTCATGCTTAATCAGAGATCCTCGGACTTAGGGTTTGTTAACCCTTTTCGGTTTGAGGCTGAGGGAGTTGTTTTCGGGTGAAATCATGGCCGGATTTGTGTTCAGGGCGAATCAGAGAGTAGATATCTAGGTTTTGTTTAAGGAAACATCGCGATCCGCCGTCTCCGACACGGCGGAGGCGATTTCCGGCCACCGGGTGAAATGAGAGTGAATGAGAGTGAAGGTTAGGCACGATGAAGTTCAATCGCCAGTTTAGAAGACCTAATTCCCTTTTTTCTTTCTCTTTTTTTTCTAAAGTTTTATTTAATTATTTCTTTTTAATTGGTGAAAAATCTGAAATTGAAAGAAAACTGTTTGGAATTAATAAAAAATCCAATGAATTTGGTGGATTAACTCAACCATGGGCCTTCATACCCGATACTGCTATCCTCACCCCCCGAGGCCCATCATCACTGTTTCTTGATAAAGAACCAAGCTGAAACGAAAACCTGTTGGGCCTCTGTACCAGCCCTGCGCCCTTTACCATGTTGCACCACCATTCCCAGCTTACACCCCCTCTGGGCCCATATTTTCTCTAGTAGAATTTAGGTTTTTTAACATAGTTTTTTTCTTATTTTTCTTATTGATAAAAACAATATAATCAATAAAACTTGATAGATTTTAGTTTTTTTAGAGTTTAATTATAGTCTCTTTTAGTCCTTAATTGATAAGATTTTCTCATAAGAACTCATGAAAATAGTAGTATTTTTTAGGTTAATTTTGCACTAATGCTTGAATCGTTTCCTTTATGCTTTTGTATCATTTCCATGTTGATTTTTGTATAAATTTTTTGTGACTTTGTTGCTTGACTTTTGGCCATATTTTAGGCCTACTTTGTTAATACTATTTTAATGCTCCTTTTAGAATTTAATCCCATGTTAACATTAGGATTTTAGACTTGTATAGACAATTTAGACTAGAACTTAGGATTGGCTCCCTTCTCATTTTCTTTTTCTTTTCAACTTTTAAAATACTTAATAAATATCGATGAAGATCATACCGTTACTACATTTCATAGTAGGAAAGAAATGATTGGGGCGTAGGCCCCGATGTATGTTCTTTTCTACTTAGCGGAGAAGAAATGATTGAGGTGTGAGGCCTCGGTGTATTTCTTAACCGTTATTTAGAGAAACGATTGTGGCGTAGGCCTCGATGTGCATTCTCTAAATATTCACAAAAGAAATCCTTTTTGTATTTCCTTTACTTAGCGGAGAAGAAATGATTGAGGTGTGAGGCCTCGATGTATTTCTTAACCGCTATTTAGAGAAACGATTGTGGCGTAGGCCTCGATGTGCGTTCTCTAAATATGCAAAACAAAACTCTTTTTTGGTATGATCTAAGTCACAAATTAAAATCCCCATAAAAAACACCAACCAAAAACACTTCAAAAAACACTAATGAATGGTCAGATTTAACGCAAAGTAAGGAAGTGATGCGAGACCTTGTAGGGGGTTCTCGTCATTATGGAATTACCCTAAAAGACACAAACCAATCTCTCTTTTTCTTCTTTTCTTAAGGGCAAGTTATCTCCGCTCCATTGCATCCTAGGCTGTCCCCTTGTGCAAGAGCGTGAGCGTTAACGCCGCCCAACTAAAAAACACAAAAACAAACAGAAAATCTTTAGCCGAGCTACGGTAACTCTGATTCCTGAAAAGGATACGTAGGCAGCGGGGTAGGGCCCGTGCGAGTACAATTCTTTATTTTCCCTACATTCTGCATCCATTTCGCATTTAGACATAGACATAGATACACCCTTTAGATAGAAACAAACATAGGTGGATACCATCGAGTACGATGGGCGCGAGGGGTGCTAATACCTTCCCCTTGCGTAACCGACTCCCGTACCTAGATTCTCTGGTCGCAAGACCTTGTTCTTACCCTTTGTTAGGTTTTCTGATATTCCTTTCCCTTATGGGATAAATATATTGGTGGCGACTCTGTTCATTTTTCGCGAGCGTGCGACAGCTGGCGACTCTGCTGGGGATGTTGCTAGACCTGTTGCTGGTCCATCCTTAGCGAGTCGATCCTAGCCTGCGTTTGTTTGTTTATTTACTGGGTGTTTATTTGTTTTTATGTCTATACCTTGTATATATGTTTGCATGTCTATTTTTCTGCTTGCATATCATGTTTATTTCTGTTTGCACATCATGCATATGGATTATATTCTGTGTTCCTTGGGGTCTTCTGTTCTGTTTTGCAGGTTGGGTGGGATGTTCTATGAGGTAAAAGGCCCAATACCCAGGCCAGAGTGACACATAGGATACCTAGGATAGAGTGGATAGTCATGACGCCGATGAGATGTCAGGTCTTGTCTAGTGCGATCATGAGACCCACGTCCAGTCGAGGTCCAAATGGGGTATCATTGTTGGCATGTAGATGCAACAACATTGGTGCCTCAGGAGGACTGATAACGCTGGTTGCCATTTTGACCTACCCTGACCTAGACTACACCTGTGAGTGGGGAGGGATATACATGACAGGTACCGTTGGTGACTATTCTGTTCTGTTGGTGACTATTGGTTTTCCTGGTATTCAAAAAGGTGTCGGACCTTTGATCCTGTGACATTTGACCTGTATCAGTTATTCAGAGGATTGTACAGTGGTTACTAAGATTATGTGGACCGTTGACCCCATGCGGTTGCATCGCATAACATCATTCCTTTATCCACTTCATTTATGGGGGATCCTAAAGTCTATTTCCAAAAAAAAGAGAAAAAGGAAAAAGGAAATAGAAAAATAAAAAAAAAGAAAGAAAAGATATTCTATACAAAAAAAGAGAAGCTTTGATTCCAAAAAAAAAGAAAAATGAAAGCGTATGAAAAGACTTTAGGATCTCTCATAAATGAAACATGCATTCATACTATCATGCATTTCATGGTTCTTTCAAAGACTTATGGGACCATTTCTATTCAGATTCCAAGATCAACAACAGATTTGACTTCTCACCGCCACAACTCCAAGATCAATTATGGAACAACTCCGTGAGGAAATGGATGAGATGAGGGAACAAATGGGTCATTTTATGTTGGAGATGCAAGACTTGGTCCATAATCAGGATGCACTAAAAGAGGAGAATAGTCAGTTGAAGACTCAGTTAAGCTTGGTTATGGAAATTCTAAAAACAGTACTAAGAAAGGAAGGGGATGTTGTTCCTACTGCTGCAACAGAAGTTGTTGATCCCTTCTCTTCAGTAGGATCCTTTTCCACTCATGGGATGCCTCCAGGAGATCTCCCTCAACTTCAAACACCATCACCTCCACGTCAACCTGTTCATGTCCCTAAAATGAATCAAGGGGGCCAAATGTGTGGGAAAAAGCCTAAGACACCTCGGAGAATTCTCAATCCTATCCCGATGCCTTACGCTCAGTTACTTCCCTGTTTGCTGGAGCTTCAGTTGATTGAGCTACGAGAATTGGCTACGCCTGAAAAGCTTCCCCCCACCTTTGATGCCAATGCTCGATGTGAGTTCCATTCTGGGGCACCTGGTCATGATATTGAGAATTGTAGGGCGCTGAAGCAGCAAATTCAAGATCTCATTGATTCAAAAGTGATTTTGTTCACCCCCGAGGGTATGTTTATTCAAGGAAATGGGGTTCCAACTGCGGTGGAAGAAAAGGTTGATTCATACTTCTATGTCAGATCTACTTCAAATCAGAAGCATAATGCACCATCTTGGATTCCAAGTTTCCCACCTCATCAGTCTCCATTTGTTTCACAGCCAGATCAAAAGAGGAAGACACCCGAACAGAATCATCAACAAGGTCATCCGACTGAATACCCACCTAGAAGTAATTTGGGGCGAAGAAATGCTCCTCTGGGCCAGATTCCTATGACATACACTAAACTTCTGCCATATCTAGTGAAAAGCTCATTGGTGGTCCCCAAATCTCTGAAACCTCCACCACGCCCGTTTCCACCTGGGCATGACCCTAATGTGCAATGTGGGTACCACGCTGGATCAGCAGGGCACTCAACCGAGGACTGCAACGCTTTCAAAGCCAAGGTGCAACAATTGATCGACGAGAGACATATAACCCTTCAAGGAGGAAACATGTGGGTGAACGGAATGCCCGTGCCCAAGTGAATGTCCGTATTCCATGGAGTGTCACAAAAATAAATAAGCCCAGAAGGAGTCAAGTCTCCTCAACTATGGCAATCATCATTTCCTTTCTGTGTTCTCATTTCAAGTATTTCCTGTTTTGTAGAAAGCCGCTTCCTTGAACTCGTTGGTATAATAATAATAAAAACACCACAAATTCTCGAGCAACTTTGTCAGAATCTCTTTCAAGTAGTAATCAAGAATGTTTTGTAGAAGCATCTCTCATTCTCAAGGTTCTTATGCTCAGTTGTATCCGTGGGGGTTGGTGTTTCAGTTGGTGTTTGAGCTCTCCTTGCAACAAGTAGCTTCTCTAAGTTTGGTGACTACGCAAGGTTCCTCCATGTTTGATGGCAAATACTTCTTCAATGAATATGCTTGGGGCTCCCGCATGAGGGATAAGCAAGACGTACTCTTATCTTGAGCATTGCATCATTCGCATCGCTCGAATCCCTAAAAGCATTACAAATTCCTATGTGACTTCGTCGGAATCTTCTTCCGTGTGGTAATCAAGAGTGTCCTTCATAATGCTTCTCATCCTCAAGGTTCTGCTCCATATCCCAGTTACATTTTCTCAGAATTTCCTTCTCAATGGCCTTCGCTTGTTAATAGAGACAAAAGAATATGAGAAACAAATTGATGTGATTCTACTGCCTTGTGCCCAGTTGCTTCCTCGTTTGTCAGACTTTCAGTTGGTTAAGATTCGTGTTTTGGGTCTTCTTCACCACAAATAGATCTCCTCAATTTGATGACCATACAAGGTTCTTCCATTTATGATGGTGATTACTACTCCAACATCTATGCTTGGGGCTCCCGCATGAGGGATAAGCAAGACGTACTCTTATCTTGAGCATTGCATCACTCGCATTGCTCGAATCCCTAAAGTGAGGCAAAAAAGTTTACAACTCATGGGTGACTTGTTGAGTTTTCCTTTTGAAGTAATCTGAAGAGTTTGGAAGGAACTGCAGAAAGTATTTGAGAGCAATAAGTCCAGACGGAGTCAAGTCTCCTCAACAATGGTGGCCATTTAGTTTCTTTATTGCATTCTCATTGGTAACATTTCATTGTTTGTTTAAGCACTGATCGCATGTAAAAACTTGTTAATTTCTGAATGAAAATCATAATACATTGTTTATGTTTGTCTTGAAGCAATCCATTCGTTTTCACTCATAAAAATGTTTTTGGCATTACGATACCAACTTTACTAATTGTTTGCTTAGACAAAAAAAACTGAGGGAGAATGATGAAAAATAAAATGAAAAATCTCCAATTGTGTGTTTTCGAATAAAACCCTACTGAGGATGTACAGGCATTGTTTCAAATCCCCAAACACCGGAGATATAAGGGAGATAGACCCTCGTTAACCCCTTTGAGCCTTGGAGAAGGAGTTTCTTTTCTAATCATAAAAACCCTTATTTTAACCTTGGGGCAGGGTAGTGTTCATTTAACTTGATCGAGTGTTCAAAACTCACCAAAAGGGTGTGCATCTAAGGATACAACAATGGTTATCTTTCCAAAGGTTGAGGAACATCAAAACCGTAATGATTATCCTTATTCCATCAAGAGACCAAGAGATGACGATACCACAATGGTAATCCTTCATCAAATCAAAGAAAGAGGCAGTCGCAATCACCTCCAACGAATCAAAGATAATGCGAGGTCACACGACTTGTTCAAAAAATAGCAAAAAAAAATGGCGAAAAAATAATGAAAATAAAAAAGGATGAAAAGAAAAATGGCAAAAGAAGCATAGAAAAAATGACAATGAAATTGCCAAGCAAGAACAAAGTCGTGTGACAACGAATCAGAAGAATAAAAGGTGAGCGATCGCCATGTCCAAAGAACCTCATTGATTCCTCAACCATTCCAAATTCCTTGTGAGGAATGAACACTCATGTTGAGTTAATTGAACCTAGGAATGGAGAACATTACGAAGGGGGTGGGTACCAAATAATTTTGAGCCTAAAATCCTTTGTTTTCTGAAAACCGTGAACCTGGCCAAGTTACAACCCTCAAAAGTCCTAATTGAAGTAGGGTTATTTTGAAAGCACACTCCTATGAGATAGCGTTTAACTGACTCCCAATGAAGCGTGACTCATATCCATGTTGGTATCGTACGTTTGCTTCATCTTCCATATGCAAAAAATCGAGGTTGTGTCAACTAGTGATTCGGTCACAAGAGGTTGCAACCTCATTTCATAAACAGGTTTTACAACTTCAAGACTAACATAGGCTTTGCATTAGAATTATCATTCTTAGAATTAACATTCTTTTGCATACAAAATAAGTGCTTAACATCAAGGAAATTTTCAAGGATGAGAATCAGTGAGTAACTTGATCATGTCAAAGTACAAAAAAAAAAAACTTGAGAACTCCGAGGAGTAAAAGCTAATCATCTCAAATGTTGACCATCAAGGGGAAGGTTCTCTAAAGAACTCCGTCGAGCATGAACAGTTAATGCTTTCCTTGATTACCTTGAGGGGAAGAGTTTGAAGACTCCGTTGAGCGTGGTAAAGTTGTTTCCATGTTTGTTTGACTTCAAAACAAAGAAAGCTTGAGGATTCTAGTAAGATGCACCTAATCAGGGGCAATTGAATCAAGGTGTGACCTCTCAAGTTTGGCATATCTGGGGAAATCATGTCGATAAATCTCTTCAAGCTTTGATCAATCTGGGGCAATCAAGTCGAGGAATCTCTCTCAAATTCAACCAATCTGGGGTAGTTACGTCGAGATTCGACAAATCTCTCCAAGGATCCTTTGGGGCGAATTCCTCCATAAGTCACGAAGCTTAGGGCACAATTCTGAGTTTTTGTCGCTCCATGACCATAGGAGTTTATTTCTCCTAGAATCTTGGTCTCCCCCCAGGCATGGAGTTTATTTCTCCCGAGAGTTTGTTCCATTCCTCAAGCATAGGAGTTTATTTCTCCTAGGAGTTGTCCTACTTCCCTAATCAAGGCTCCTTATCTGGATTTCTCATTCCCAACATGGTGAATCGAGGGAATCTCCTCAGGCTGAAAATACTCCAAGCAGTGGCACATGGTGAGAAGTCAGAAATTATTCTTCAAGTCAAAGAAGGTGCATCTTACAAATCAAAGTCCAATATCTATTGGCACCTCCACATGGTCCTTAACACTAAGGGGATTCTCCCTGGTGTTTACCTCATTAATGCCTTTATTTGGCATTCTGCATATAGTGTTCACTGCATATAATATCGCATCCTCAAAAGCGTAGCATATCCGTCAAAGCGGATCATTACGCCATAGAAAAATTCAAACATGCATAACAAAGCATAAGCCAGATAATACAAATCCGCACCCAGTCAAGACAATAATACATCCCCACACAAAAAGTTGTCCTTACAAATTCCGATTGATATCTGCTACTACATTTCAAATCTCTTCCAACCACGGTGCCGAGGCGAGGTATCTTCAATCTCTGATGAGTGTCTGACACAATGTCTTCTTTTCTCCTGATGTTGAGTCGATGTTGAGTCATAGATCGTAATAGATCTTATTCTTTCAGTCCTGAAGATCATGCTTAGGTCTTCTCCTGATGTTGAGTCGATGTTGAGTCATAGATCGTAAGAGATCTTATTCTTTCAGTCCTGAAGATCATGCTTAGGTCTTCTCCCGATGTTGAGTCGATGTTGAGTCATAGATCGTAAAAGATCTTATTCTTTCAGTCCTGAAGATCATGCTTAGGTCTTCTCCCGATGTTGAGTTGATGTTGAGTCATAGATCGTAAAAGATCTTATTCTTTCAGTCCTGAAGATCATGCTTAGGTCTTCTCCCGATGTTGAGTCGATGTTGAGTCATAGATCGTAAAAGATCTTATTCTTTCAGTCCTGAAGATCATGCTTAGGTCTTCTCCTGATGTTGAGTCGATGTTGAGTCATAGATCGTAAAAGATCTTATTCTTTCAGTCCTGAAGATCATGCTTAGGTCTTCTCCTGATGTTGAGTCGATGTTGAGTCATAGATCGTAAAAGATCTTATTCTTTCAGTCCTGAAGATCATGCTTAGGTCTTCTCCCGATGTTGAGTCGATGTTGAGTCATAGATCGTAAAAGATCTTATTCTTTCAGTCCTGAAGATCATGCTTAGGTCTTCTCCTGATGTTGAGTCGATGTTGAGTCATAGATCGTAAAAGATCTTATTCTTTCAGTCCTGAAGATCATGCTTAGGTCCTCTCCTGATGTCGAGTCGATGTTGAGTCATAGATCGTACGAGATCTTTTTCCTGTCGGTCATTGTTTCATACAACCATTCTCTTTGAAAACCCCATGTCGGCACCGCTACCACGTTATAAGCTATCTCCATCCAAATCCATTGTTCACTGTAAATATTTCCAACAGAAAAACAAAATTCTCTTTCCCCAGTAGATATCAAAAACAAAAATAAGAATAACACTTACACCATCTTCTCTCTAGGACAAATTTCTGGTACTTTGATATTTAATCTTCTTCTACCTCGAATGTTCGAAAGGCTAGCGCCAATCTCACCTTCAGGTTTAAGACGATTAAATAGGGGCAGCTGTCATACCCCAAATTTGTCCTACCCTTTAATTTCTAACTGGCCTAGGCTTCTCATTTCACCTGCATATTTCCATTATGTCATTTAACATAACATGCATCATTAATCAATAAACCTGGCAAGGGATCGAGGTCATAGATAGAGCTATGGTTTCATATGGATTCAGGCGGACTTGTTTCAATTGGGGTTTTCTTTTGCCATGGATTAGGGCTTATTTCCCTGATCTTTTAAATCAAGAAATAAAGTCCGTGTTCCAAAGCATTTGGTGGTCAACCAATGTCAGGGTTATCTCCTCAATAAAGGCTCCATGTAAATCAAAGTTTCTTCTTCTATGAGGGTCTGTTTTCAACCGGAGGGCCCATGAACCATAGATCGAGGTTCACTTCTTTGTGCTAATGTTCGTCAGCTGATTCTACGTCCCATGTTCTAACAATTATCATCATGATGGTTCATGCCTTGGGTTGTTCATCTGATTACTTGTGTGGCAAATATTTGTTTTGAGCTTCAAGCATGGATGTTAAGATGAGACATGGTGTTTTCAAGATTAGGAAGCTATTTGCGATGACTTTGACTTTTGGTCAAAGTAAGCCTTGAGAGGTTGACTTTTTGACAATTTCTTTCAATGATATCTTTGGGTTATTCTTCCAAGTGGAATTAATTCTTCGAATTGTGTGGAGATTCATTCAAAGTTGTTTTGATTACTTAGAAGGCTTTATATGCTTCAAGTACAAGGAACATACAAAAGGAAAAAGTCAACCTTTAAACAAGAATAGGAGGTCAATGTGACATTGTCAAAAGTCAAAGCCTATTACAAATTACCAAGAATACATGACAAGAATCGGAAGAGAAAATTCCATTTCATTTAAATAAAAGGATTTTTATGCAAGTGTTCATTATAAGTTGTCAAATGCTTTACATCTCAAGGAAATATCACAAAGAATCATTGCAAGCATAATACAGACCGATCTTCA
Organism: Vicia villosa; assembly: GCF_029867415.1. Lineage (NCBI taxonomy): Eukaryota > Viridiplantae > Streptophyta > Magnoliopsida > Fabales > Fabaceae > Vicia > Vicia villosa. The sequence continues at coordinate 22,648,508 of NC_081183.1, read as the reverse complement.
CGACATCATACTCAATTAAAATCCAAGTACATTACAAACATGACAACAAGGTCACTACAAATGCAGTTACTGAGCTGAATTGAGCTGAATTGTTTGATACAAAAGAAATCCTTGTGTTGTCTTAAGCATCACCACTTCATGAAATATGCAGCAAGCTATCAATGACCACACTATATAGCTTGCACCAACCCTGCATAATCATTCCTAACAGCCCTGCAAACAATCAGAAAGAAGAGCATAAATAAAATCAGACCCTGCAGAAAACCAAACTTCAAACTAACTTCTCTAACTTCAGTTCATTTATTAACTCATTACACATAATAGCCCCATTCTAATCAGCCCTAAAGATCGATACAGACATACAAACATCACAAGTTCAAACACCTCTCAAATCATACCATCCATCCAAAATCAGTTCAATACAAATTTTAACAATACGATCTGCCACATACATACACATTCACTTACACTGCACCTAACTTCAATCCAAAAACATAGCATTGTGTATCCACCAAATTCACACTCAGACCTCCATCCAAACATACCCAATCCTAACCATAGCTTAACTCAGGAAAAATAACTCAGTGCATATTCATAAATACCTACATCAATCCCACTCACCTCACTTCAGTTTCAGCCAATTTTCAAACCATAAAAAACTTCTAAATTTCATCCATCCACATAAATCACATACAAGCAAAATCACATAAATGGAATTTCACTAACCATTCATTTCAGAAAGAAAATGCCGGCTGCAACTTATAACAGTCAGCCCCATCTCTTAACCTCCGCCGAGCCTACGCAGCCGAACAAAATCAACATGACACGTCAAAACCGGTCCCTGTAGCATACACTCAAAAACCAGTTCAGTCCAAAACTCCTCGCCAATGTATCCAAACAGCACCATACCTGCCACAACAAATAACAAACATAAAAGCTTCACCGTCTAAAAGTCCACTCGACAATCAAGCGAGCTTTTAACCATCTGCCCGGCAAAAAGAGAGAGTATCTCAGTTCAGAATTTTCTAGTGACACAATGATGCACATACATAACCCTGCAAAGCAAAATAACCTTACCATATGCAAGCTAATAACAAAAATTCAGCCCTTCAAAACTAATTCAGTTCTAACATCTAACTGCATCCATAACATTTCTAACCAACCTTCAATTCCTTACTGTTTGTTAACCATAACAGAACCCCCAACTGTAACTAACTCCAACAGATTTTCATAACAACTTTCCACTTCATAACTAATCAGTTACTAACTATAACCACCAACAGTTTCTAACATAACAGAACTCAAGCTCAACCACCTAACAGAATTGCTAACCACTACTAACAGAAGCAAAACTAACCAAAACAGAAATAGCAAACTGAAAAAACAGAGATAACCACCTCATTAACTGACTCAATCCAAGCCCTTCGATCTTCAACAAACTCCCCTCAATCCAATGGCTCAGAAACTCCCATCTCTAATTGATTTCACTCTCCCTCAATCTCTATATAACCGAACCTCTCTCACTGTTCAAAAGTTCACGCCATAATTCACCTCCATAACCTTCATCTTCATTCTTCTCATTCCCCCATTCAGTTTCTTCACCATCTTCTTCACCACCATTCTCCTCCACCTTCATCTTCATCAATCTCACGCCATTCACCCTCACCATTCACTCTGAACCTCCATTATCACCACCCTTATCATTTTCTCTGCAACTTCTCTTCCCTCAATTCTCTCACCCTCTCACTAGAGCTCATCTTCCATTGTTGTTAGAGTTTCAATCTCTGAAACTCTAATCTACAGAGCTAAACTCCATCATTGAGATCCTACCTCTACTTCAACCTCTCGGCAACGCTCATCCTCGCGCTCATCAACAAAAAATACAAAACGCAGAACCGGAGAATTCGCAGAAGAAGAAGAAGGAGCGAAGTGCAAATTGAAGAATAACCAAGAAGTTACCTGGAATCTTCCTCGCATTTATTTCGCCAAATCCACGTCGTTGAAGGGCCGCCGGAGCTACTCCGGTAGGTAAGTGTCGCTTCTTATTTTCCTCTGCTTCCTCTCACATTTCCATGGATACCTCTCGTTTGTTGTTGTTCCGAAGTGCCTTGGCTCCATCTTCATTTTGATTCGCGTCCAATTCATGCTTAATCAGAGATCCTCGGACTTAGGGTTTGTTAACCCTTTTCGGTTTGAGGCTGAGGGAGTTGTTTTCGGGTGAAATCGTGGCCGGATTTGTGTTCAGGGCGAATCAGAGAGTAGATATCTAGGTTTTGTTTAAGGAAACATCGCGATCCGCCGTCTCCGACACGGCGGAGGCGATTTCCGGCCACCGGGTGAAATGAGAGTGAATGAGAGTGAAGGTTAGGCACGATGAAGTTCAATCGCCAGTTTAGAAGACCTAATTCCCTTTTTTCTTTCTCTTTTTTTTCTAAAGTTTTATTTAATTATTTCTTTTTAATTGGTGAAAAATCTGAAATTGAAAGAAAACTGTTTGGAATTAATAAAAAATCCAATGAATTTGGTGGATTAACTCAACCATGGGCCTTCATACCCGATACTGCTATCCTCACCCCCCGAGGCCCATCATCACTGTTTCTTGATAAAGAACCAAGCTGAAACGAAAACCTGTTGGGCCTCTGTACCAGCCCTGCGCCCTTTACCATGTTGCACCACCATTCCCAGCTTACACCCCCTCTGGGCCCATATTTTCTCTAGTAGAATTTAGGTTTTTTAACATAGTTTTTTTCTTATTTTTCTTATTGATAAAAACAATATAATCAATAAAACTTGATAGATTTTAGTTTTTTTAGAGTTTAATTATAGTCTCTTTTAGTCCTTAATTGATAAGATTTTCTCATAAGAACTCATGAAAATAGTAGTATTTTTTAGGTTAATTTTGCACTAATGCTTGAATCGTTTCCTTTATGCTTTTGTATCATTTCCATGTTGATTTTTGTATAAATTTTTTGTGACTTTGTTGCTTGACTTTTGGCCATATTTTAGGCCTACTTTGTTAATACTATTTTAATGCTCCTTTTAGAATTTAATCCCATGTTAACATTAGGATTTTAGACTTGTATAGACAATTTAGACTAGAACTTAGGATTGGCTCCCTTCTCATTTTCTTTTTCTTTTCAACTTTTAAAATACTTAATAAATATCGATGAAGATCATACCGTTACTACATTTCATAGTAGGAAAGAAATGATTGGGGCGTAGGCCCCGATGTATGTTCTTTTCTACTTAGCGGAGAAGAAATGATTGAGGTGTGAGGCCTCGGTGTATTTCTTAACCGTTATTTAGAGAAACGATTGTGGCGTAGGCCTCGATGTGCATTCTCTAAATATTCACAAAAGAAATCCTTTTTGTATTTCCTTTACTTAGCGGAGAAGAAATGATTGAGGTGTGAGGCCTCGATGTATTTCTTAACCGCTATTTAGAGAAACGATTGTGGCGTAGGCCTCGATGTGCGTTCTCTAAATATGCAAAACAAAACTCTTTTTTGGTATGATCTAAGTCACAAATTAAAATCCCCATAAAAAACACCAACCAAAAACACTTCAAAAAACACTAATGAATGGTCAGATTTAACGCAAAGTAAGGAAGTGATGCGAGACCTTGTAGGGGGTTCTCGTCATTATGGAATTACCCTAAAAGACACAAACCAATCTCTCTTTTTCTTCTTTTCTTAAGGGCAAGTTATCTCCGCTCCATTGCATCCTAGGCTGTCCCCTTGTGCAAGAGCGTGAGCGTTAACGCCGCCCAACTAAAAAACACAAAAACAAACAGAAAATCTTTAGCCGAGCTACGGTAACTCTGATTCCTGAAAAGGATACGTAGGCAGCGGGGTAGGGCCCGTGCGAGTACAATTCTTTATTTTCCCTACATTCTGCATCCATTTCGCATTTAGACATAGACATAGATACACCCTTTAGATAGAAACAAACATAGGTGGATACCATCGAGTACGATGGGCGCGAGGGGTGCTAATACCTTCCCCTTGCGTAACCGACTCCCGTACCTAGATTCTCTGGTCGCAAGACCTTGTTCTTACCCTTTGTTAGGTTTTCTGATATTCCTTTCCCTTATGGGATAAATATATTGGTGGCGACTCTGTTCATTTTTCGCGAGCGTGCGACAGCTGGCGACTCTGCTGGGGATGTTGCTAGACCTGTTGCTGGTCCATCCTTAGCGAGTCGATCCTAGCCTGCGTTTGTTTGTTTATTTACTGGGTGTTTATTTGTTTTTATGTCTATACCTTGTATATATGTTTGCATGTCTATTTTTCTGCTTGCATATCATGTTTATTTCTGTTTGCACATCATGCATATGGATTATATTCTGTGTTCCTTGGGGTCTTCTGTTCTGTTTTGCAGGTTGGGTGGGATGTTCTATGAGGTAAAAGGCCCAATACCCAGGCCAGAGTGACACATAGGATACCTAGGATAGAGTGGATAGTCATGACGCCGATGAGATGTCAGGTCTTGTCTAGTGCGATCATGAGACCCACGTCCAGTCGAGGTCCAAATGGGGTATCATTGTTGGCATGTAGATGCAACAACATTGGTGCCTCAGGAGGACTGATAACGCTGGTTGCCATTTTGACCTACCCTGACCTAGACTACACCTGTGAGTGGGGAGGGATATACATGACAGGTACCGTTGGTGACTATTCTGTTCTGTTGGTGACTATTGGTTTTCCTGGTATTCAAAAAGGTGTCGGACCTTTGATCCTGTGACATTTGACCTGTATCAGTTATTCAGAGGATTGTACAGTGGTTACTAAGATTATGTGGACCGTTGACCCCATGCGGTTGCATCGCATAACATCATTCCTTTATCCACTTCATTTATGGGGGATCCTAAAGTCTATTTCCAAAAAAAAGAGAAAAAGGAAAAAGGAAATAGAAAAATAAAAAAAAAGAAAGAAAAGATATTCTATACAAAAAAAGAGAAGCTTTGATTCCAAAAAAAAAGAAAAATGAAAGCGTATGAAAAGACTTTAGGATCTCTCATAAATGAAACATGCATTCATACTATCATGCATTTCATGGTTCTTTCAAAGACTTATGGGACCATTTCTATTCAGATTCCAAGATCAACAACAGATTTGACTTCTCACCGCCACAACTCCAAGATCAATTATGGAACAACTCCGTGAGGAAATGGATGAGATGAGGGAACAAATGGGTCATTTTATGTTGGAGATGCAAGACTTGGTCCATAATCAGGATGCACTAAAAGAGGAGAATAGTCAGTTGAAGACTCAGTTAAGCTTGGTTATGGAAATTCTAAAAACAGTACTAAGAAAGGAAGGGGATGTTGTTCCTACTGCTGCAACAGAAGTTGTTGATCCCTTCTCTTCAGTAGGATCATTTTCCACTCATGGGATGCCTCCAGGAGATCTCCCTCAACTTCAAACACCATCACCTCCACGTCAACCTGTTCATGTCCCTAAAATGAATCAAGGGGGCCAAATGTGTGGGAAAAAGCCTAAGACACCTCGGAGAATTCTCAATCCTATCCCGATGCCTTACGCTCAGTTACTTCCCTGTTTGCTGGAGCTTCAGTTGATTGAGCTACGAGAATTGGCTACGCCTGAAAAGCTTCCCCCCACCTTTGATGCCAATGCTCGATGTGAGTTCCATTCTGGGGCACCTGGTCATGATATTGAGAATTGTAGGGCGCTGAAGCAGCAAATTCAAGATCTCATTGATTCAAAAGTGATTTTGTTCACCCCCGAGGGTATGTTTATTCAAGGAAATGGGGTTCCAACTGCGGTGGAAGAAAAGGTTGATTCATACTTCTATGTCAGATCTACTTCAAATCAGAAGCATAATGCACCATCTTGGATTCCAAGTTTCCCACCTCATCAGTCTCCATTTGTTTCACAGCCAGATCAAAAGAGGAAGACACCCGAACAGAATCATCAACAAGGTCATCCGACTGAATACCCACCTAGAAGTAATTTGGGGCGAAGAAATGCTCCTCTGGGCCAGATTCCTATGACATACACTAAACTTCTGCCATATCTAGTGAAAAGCTCATTGGTGGTCCCCAAATCTCTAAAACCTCCACCACGCCCGTTTCCACCTGGGCATGACCCTAATGTGCAATGTGGGTACCACGCTGGATCAGCAGGGCACTCAACCGAGGACTGCAACGCTTTCAAAGCCAAGGTGCAACAATTGATCGACGAGAGACATATAACCCTTCAAGGAGGAAACATGTGGGTGAACGGAATGCCCGTGCCCAAGTGAATGTCCGTATTCCATGGAGTGTCACAAAAATAAATAAGCCCAGAAGGAGTCAAGTCTCCTCAACTATGGCAATCATCATTTCCTTTCTGTGTTCTCATTTCAAGTATTTCCTGTTTTGTAGAAAGCCGCTTCCTTGAACTCGTTGGTATAATAATAATAAAAACACCACAAATTCTCGAGCAACTTTGTCAGAATCTCTTTCAAGTAGTAATCAAGAATGTTTTGTAGAAGCATCTCTCATTCTCAAGGTTCTTATGCTCAGTTGTATCCGTGGGGGTTGGTGTTTCAGTTGGTGTTTGAGCTCTCCTTGCAACAAGTAGCTTCTCTAAGTTTGGTGACTACGCAAGGTTCCTCCATGTTTGATGGCAAATACTTCTTCAATGAATATGCTTGGGGCTCCCGCATGAGGGATAAGCAAGACGTACTCTTATCTTGAGCATTGCATCATTCGCATCGCTCGAATCCCTAAAAGCATTACAAATTCCTATGTGACTTCGTCGGAATCTTCTTCCGTGTGGTAATCAAGAGTGTCCTTCATAATGCTTCTCATCCTCAAGGTTCTGCTCCATATCCCAGTTACATTTTCTCAGAATTTCCTTCTCAATGGCCTTCGCTTGTTAATAGAGACAAAAGAATATGAGAAACAAATTGATGTGATTCTACTGCCTTGTGCCCAGTTGCTTCCTCGTTTGTCAGACTTTCAGTTGGTTAAGATTCGTGTTTTGGGTCTTCTTCACCACAAATAGATCTCCTCAATTTGATGACCATACAAGGTTCTTCCATTTATGATGGTGATTACTACTCCAACATCTATGCTTGGGGCTCCCGCATGAGGGATAAGCAAGACGTACTCTTATCTTGAGCATTGCATCACTCGCATTGCTCGAATCCCTAAAGTGAGGCAAAAAAGTTTACAACTCATGGGTGACTTGTTGAGTTTTCCTTTTGAAGTAATCTGAAGAGTTTGGAAGGAACTGCAGAAAGTATTTGAGAGCAATAAGTCCAGACGGAGTCAAGTCTCCTCAACAATGGCGGCCATTTAGTTTCTTTATTGCATTCTCATTGGTAACATTTCATTGTTTGTTTAAGCACTGATCGCATGTAAAAACTTGTTAATTTCTGAATGAAAATCATAATACATTGTTTATGTTTGTCTTGAAGCAATCCATTCGTTTTCACTCATAAAAATGTTTTTGGCATTACGATACCAACTTTACTAATTGTTTGCTTAGACAAAAAAAACTGAGGGAGAATGATGAAAAATAAAATGAAAAATCTCCAATTGTGTGTTTTCGAATAAAACCCTACTGAGGATGTACAGGCATTGTTTCAAATCCCCAAACACCGGAGATATAAGGGAGATAGACCCTCGTTAACCCCTTTGAGCCTTGGAGAAGGAGTTTCTTTTCTAATCATAAAAACCCTTATTTTAACCTTGGGGCAGGGTAGTGTTCATTTAACTTGATCGAGTGTTCAAAACTCACCAAAAGGGTGTGCATCTAAGGATACAACAATGGTTATCTTTCCAAAGGTTGAGGAACATCAAAACCGTAATGATTATCCTTATTCCATCAAGAGACCAAGAGATGACGATACCACAATGGTAATCCTTCATCAAATCAAAGAAAGAGGCAGTCGCAATCACCTCCAACGAATCAAAGATAATGCGAGGTCACACGACTTGTTCAAAAAATAGCAAAAAAAAATGGCGAAAAAATAATGAAAATAAAAAAGGATGAAAAGAAAAATGGCAAAAGAAGCATAGAAAAAATGACAATGAAATTGCCAAGCAAGAACAAAGTCGTGTGACAACGAATCAGAAGAATAAAAGGTGAGCGATCGCCATGTCCAAAGAACCTCATTGATTCCTCAACCATTCCAAATTCCTTGTGAGGAATGAACACTCATGTTGAGTTAATTGAACCTAGGAATGGAGAACATTACGAAGGGGGTGGGTACCAAATAATTTTGAGCCTAAAATCCTTTGTTTTCTGAAAACCGTGAACCTGGCCAAGTTACAACCCTCAAAAGTCCTAATTGAAGTAGGGTTATTTTGAAAGCACACTCCTATGAGATAGCGTTTAACTGACTCCCAATGAAGCGTGACTCATATCCATGTTGGTATCGTACGTTTGCTTCATCTTCCATATGCAAAAAATCGAGGTTGTGTCAACTAGTGATTCGGTCACAAGAGGTTGCAACCTCATTTCATAAACAGGTTTTACAACTTCAAGACTAACATAGGCTTTGCATTAGAATTATCATTCTTAGAATTAACATTCTTTTGCATACAAAATAAGTGCTTAACATCAAGGAAATTTTCAAGGATGAGAATCAGTGAGTAACTTGATCATGTCAAAGTACAAAAAAAAAAAACTTGAGAACTCCGAGGAGTAAAAGCTAATCATCTCAAATGTTGACCATCAAGGGGAAGGTTCTCTAAAGAACTCCGTCGAGCATGAACAGTTAATGCTTTCCTTGATTACCTTGAGGGGAAGAGTTTGAAGACTCCGTTGAGCGTGGTAAAGTTGTTTCCATGTTTGTTTGACTTCAAAACAAAGAAAGCTTGAGGATTCTAGTAAGATGCACCTAATCAGGGGCAATTGAATCAAGGTGTGACCTCTCAAGTTTGGCATATCTGGGGAAATCATGTCGATAAATCTCTTCAAGCTTTGATCAATCTGGGGCAATCAAGTCGAGGAATCTCTCTCAAATTCAACCAATCTGGGGTAGTTACGTCGAGATTCGACAAATCTCTCCAAGGATCCTTTGGGGCGAATTCCTCCATAAGTCACGAAGCTTAGGGCACAATTCTGAGTTTTTGTCGCTCCATGACCATAGGAGTTTATTTCTCCTAGAATCTTGGTCTCCCCCCAGGCATGGAGTTTATTTCTCCCGAGAGTTTGTTCCATTCCTCAAGCATAGGAGTTTATTTCTCCTAGGAGTTGTCCTACTTCCCTAATCAAGGCTCCTTATCTGGATTTCTCATTCCCAACATGGTGAATCGAGGGAATCTCCTCAGGCTGAAAATACTCCAAGCAGTGGCACATGGTGAGAAGTCAGAAATTATTCTTCAAGTCAAAGAAGGTGCATCTTACAAATCAAAGTCCAATATCTATTGGCACCTCCACATGGTCCTTAACACTAAGGGGATTCTCCCTGGTGTTTACCTCATTAATGCCTTTATTTGGCATTCTGCATATAGTGTTCACTGCATATAATATCGCATCCTCAAAAGCGTAGCATATCCGTCAAAGCGGATCATTACGCCATAGAAAAATTCAAACATGCATAACAAAGCATAAGCCAGATAATACAAATCCGCACCCAGTCAAGACAATAATACATCCCCACACAAAAAGTTGTCCTTACAAATTCCGATTGATATCTGCTACTACATTTCAAATCTCTTCCAACCACGGTGCCGAGGCGAGGTATCTTCAATCTCTGATGAGTGTCTGACACAATGTCTTCTTTTCTCCTGATGTTGAGTCGATGTTGAGTCATAGATCGTAATAGATCTTATTCTTTCAGTCCTGAAGATCATGCTTAGGTCTTCTCCTGATGTTGAGTCGATGTTGAGTCATAGATCGTAAGAGATCTTATTCTTTCAGTCCTGAAGATCATGCTTAGGTCTTCTCCCGATGTTGAGTCGATGTTGAGTCATAGATCGTAAAAGATCTTATTCTTTCAGTCCTGAAGATCATGCTTAGGTCTTCTCCCGATGTTGAGTCGATGTTGAGTCATAGATCGTAAAAGATCTTATTCTTTCAGTCCTGAAGATCATGCTTAGGTCTTCTCCCGATGTTGAGTCGATGTTGAGTCATAGATCGTAAAAGATCTTATTCTTTCAGTCCTGAAGATCATGCTTAGGTCTTCTCCTGATGTTGAGTCGATGTTGAGTCATAGATCGTAAAAGATCTTATTCTTTCAGTCCTGAAGATCATGCTTAGGTCTTCTCCTGATGTTGAGTCGATGTTGAGTCATAGATCGTAAAAGATCTTATTCTTTCAGTCCTGAAGATCATGCTTAGGTCTTCTCCCGATGTTGAGTCGATGTTGAGTCATAGATCGTAAAAGATCTTATTCTTTCAGTCCTGAAGATCATGCTTAGGTCTTCTCCTGATGTTGAGTCGATGTTGAGTCATAGATCGTAAAAGATCTTATTCTTTCAGTCCTGAAGATCATGCTTAGGTCCTCTCCTGATGTCGAGTCGATGTTGAGTCATAGATCGTACGAGATCTTTTTCCTGTCGGTCATTGTTTCATACAACCATTCTCTTTGAAAACCCCGTGTCGGCACCGCTACCACGTTATAAGCTATCTCCATCCAAATCCATTGTTCACTGTAAATATTTCCAACAGAAAAACAAAATTCTCTTTCCCCAGTAGATATCAAAAACAAAAATAAGAATAACACTTACACCATCTTCTCTCTAGGACAAATTTCTGGTACTTTGATATTTAATCTTCTTCTACCTCGAATGTTCGAAAGGCTAGCGCCAATCTCACCTTCAGGTTTAAGACGATTAAATAGGGGCAGCTGTCATACCCCAAATTTGTCCTACCCTTTAATTTCTAACTGGCCTAGGCTTCTCATTTCACCTGCATATTTCCATTATGTCATTTAACATAACATGCATCATTAATCAATAAACCTGGCAAGGGATCGAGGTCATAGATAGAGCTATGGTTTCATATGGATTCAGGCGGACTTGTTTCAATTGGGGTTTTCTTTTGCCATGGATTAGGGCTTATTTCCCTGATCTTTTAAATCAAGAAATAAAGTCCGTGTTCCAAAGCATTTGGTGGTCAACCAATGTCAGGGTTATCTCCTCAATAAAGGCTCCATGTAAATCAAAGTTTCTTCTTCTATGAGGGTCTGTTTTCAACCGGAGGGCCCATGAACCATAGATCGAGGTTCACTTCTTTGTGCTAATGTTCGTCAGCTGATTCTACGTCCCATGTTCTAACAATTATCATCATGATGGTTCATGCCTTGGGTTGTTCATCTGATTACTTGTGTGGCAAATATTTGTTTTGAGCTTCAAGCATGGATGTTAAGATGAGACATGGTGTTTTCAAGATTAGGAAGCTATTTGCGATGACTTTGACTTTTGGTCAAAGTAAGCCTTGAGAGGTTGACTTTTTGACAATTTCTTTCAATGATATCTTTGGGTTATTCTTCCAAGTGGAATTAATTCTTCGAATTGTGTGGAGATTCATTCAAAGTTGTTTTGATTACTTAGAAGGCTTTATATGCTTCAAGTACAAGGAACATACAAAAGGAAAAAGTCAACCTTTAAACAAGAATAGGAGGTCAATGTGACATTGTCAAAAGTCAAAGCCTATTACAAATTACCAAGAATACATGACAAGAATCGGAAGAGAAAATTCCATTTCATTCAAATAAAAGGATTTTTATGCAAGTGTTCATTATAAGTTGTCAAATGCTTTACATCTCAAGGAAATATCACAAAGAATCATTGCAAGCATAATACAGACCGATCTTCACGACATCATACTCAATTAAAATCCAAGTACATTACAAACATGACAACAAGGTCACTACAAATGCAGTTACTGAGCTGAATTGAGCTGAATTGTTTGATACAAAAGAAATCCTTGTGTTGTCTTAAGCATCACCACTTCATGAAACATGCAGCAAGCTATCAATGACCACACTATATAGCTTGCACCAACCCTGCATAATCATTCCTAACAGCCCTGCAAACAATCAGAAAGAAGAGCATAAATAAAATCAGACCCTGCAGAAAACCAAACTTCAAACTAACTTCTCTAACTTCAGTTCATTTATTAACTCATTACACATAATAGCCCCATTCTAATCAGCCCTAAAGATCGATACAGACATACAAACATCACAAGTTCAAACACCTCTCAAATCATACCATCCATCCAAAATCAGTTCAATACAAATTTTAACAATACGATCTGCCACATACATACACATTCACTTACACTGCACCTAACTTCAATCCAAAAACATAGCATTGTGTATCCACCAAATTCACACTCAGACCTCCATCCAAACATACCCAATCCTAACCATAGCTTAACTCAGGAAAAATAACTCAGTGCATATTCATAAATACCTACATCAATCCCACTCACCTCACTTCAGTTTCAGCCAATTTTCAAACCATAAAAAACTTCTAAATTTCATCCATCCACATAAATCACATACAAGCAAAATCACATAAATGGAATTTCACTAACCATTCATTTCAGAAAGAAAATGCCGGCTGCAACTTATAACAGTCAGCCCCATCTCTTAACCTCCGCCGAGCCTACGCAGCCGAACAAAATCAACATGACACGTCAAAACCGGTCCCTGTAGCATACACTCAAAAACCAGTTCAGTCCAAAACTCCTCACCAATGTATCCAAACAGCACCATACCTGCCACAACAAATAACAAACATAAAAGCTTCATCGTCTAAAAGTCCACTCGACAATCAAGCGAGCTTTTAACCATCTGCCCGGCAAAAAGAGAGAGTATCTCAGTTCAGAATTTTCTAGTGACACAATGATGCACATACATAACCCTGCAAAGCAAAATAACCTTACCATATGCAAGCTAATAACAAAAATTCAGCCCTTCAAAACTAATTCAGTTCTAACATCTAACTGCATCCATAACATTTCTAACCAACCTTCAATTCCTTACTGTTTGTTAACCATAACAGAACCCCCAACTGTAACTTTTAACCATATGTGTTTTTGAATGAATTCTATCACAGTCTCTTGGTCTATGTTGGCTAGTGGTATTGCTTCGACCCATTTGGTGAAATAATCAATTCCTACCAATATATATCTCTGACCTTTAGATGAGGTGGGTCGAATTTCTCCAATTAAATCTAGTGTCGAACCTCTTAAAGGCCATGGCTTGATGATCGAACTTAATTCATTAGCAGGAGCATGTTGAATACTTGCGTGTACCTGACATTCCTAGAAACCGTTGGCAACTTCTATGCAATCTTTTAACATAGTGGGCCAATACATTCCATAACGAAACAACAACCATTCCATTTTGTGCCCAGCCTGATGAGTTCCACATGCTCCACTATGTACATTTGAAAGTGCCAGGTAAGCTTCTGCTTCGCCAAGGCATTTTAGTAAGACCCCTTCAGGAGTTTTCTTGAACAATTCGTTCCCCATCAAGAAATATGACAAGGCTCTGTATTTTACTTTCCTTTCTGTATCTGTCGAAGGATCTTTCAAGTAATTGACAATCAGACTCCTCCAATTTGTATCTGCTAGAGAATCTATGTTTAATACTTCGAATTCTTCCTCGTTGGCGAAACCTAATTGTGTATTCTCTTGGTCGGTTGGAGACAATTTTGTTGCCATCGCCTTTCCTTTTACTTCAATTAATTCTTCCAACTTTTCCTTCGACACTTTATACCCCGAAGCTAGTTGTGCCAAGTCATTTGCTTCTTGATTATTTATTCTTGAGACGTGTTTCAAATCCACGTATTTGAATTTTTTGAGCAGCCTATTCGTCATGACAAAATACATGATCAAATTTTCTTGAATACATTTGTATTCTTTTGTCAGCTGCTTTATTACTAATTCATAATCTCCTTTAATTTCGACTCTGGTTGCCCCCAATTCCAACAAGGCTTCAAGTCCTGCAAGTAATGCTTCATACTCTGCTTCGTTGTTGGAGCATAAAGGCCCTTCTATTTTGTACTTGAGTTTTGTTGGAATTCCTTCAATAGAAATTATGAGTATACCAACGCCACTCCCTTCTTTGTGTGTTGAACCGTCGAAATATAACTTCCAAGGTTTCAATTCACCATATTGCTGGGCGTTTTCGACTACTGCATGGTCTACAATGAAATCTGATACGACTTGTCCTTTCATTGCATTAAGAGGACAAAAGGTTAAAGAATATTCAGTGAGGGCTAAAGCCCATTTACCAATTCGACTGTGCAATATTGGTTTAGATAGCATGTGTTTAATAACATCAAAATGAGATGAAACATAAACTGGCTTTATATAATACTTAAGTTTTATACAAGAGAAATATAAACAAAGGCAGAGTTTTTCTAAGGCAGTATACCCAGTCTCTACGTCATTAAGTACCCTACTTGAGTAGTAAATGGCTCTTTCGATGCCATTTTCATCTTCTTGCGCTAACATGCTACTTATTGTAGTATCGGAAGCTGAGATATAAAGTCCCATATGTTTCTTCCCATTTGGAGGTGACAGGATGGGTGGGTGCATCAAATACTTCTTGATTTTATCGAAAGCTTCTTGATGCTCAACATGTCATTCGAACCTTCCTTGGTTCCGACAGAGTAAGGGGGAAAAGGCTTGTGTTCGCCCACTCAAATTAGAGATAAATCTTCTCAAGAAGTTTATCTTTCCCAATAGTGATTGTAACTCCTTCTTCGTGGATGGCGGTTTTGTATCCATAATGGCCTTCGTTTCATTTTGGTTAATTTCTATTCCCTTCTTATGAACTACGAAGCCTAAGAAATCTCCAGCCTGCACAAAGAAAGCACACTTAAGGGGGTTCATTTTCAAGCCATGTTTTCTCATTCTTTCGAATGATTGGCGGAGATGATCGAGATGACTGTCATCTGACATAATTTTATAAAAATGTTGTCTATGTACACCTGCATAAATGTTTCTATAAAATCATGAAATATAGAATTCGTTGCTCTTTGATAAGTTGCCCCAGCATTTTTCAAACCAAAAGGCATAACGACCTATTCATAGGTGCCTATTGCCCTAGGACAACGAAAATCTGTTTTGGACACATCTTCTTCTGCAATAAATATTTGGTTATATCCTGAATATCCATCTAACATACTTAGATATTCGAAGCCTGCGGCTGAGTCTACTAACATTTCTTCCACGGGCATAGGATATTCATCTTTAGGGGTTGCTGGATTCAGATCACGAAAATCTATACATACCTTTAAAGAACCATTCTTTTTAATAACAGGTACTATATTGGCAATCCATTCGACATACCTCAGAGTCCTAATGAATTTGCAATGAAAAAGTCTTTCGACTTCTGCTTTAATTTTCGAGAGGATCTCTGGTGCGAATCTCCTTGGAGTTTGCTTGATGGGCTTCTTCCCTTCTTTTATTGGGAATCTCAATTCGACCAACTCTCTTTCTAAACCAGGCATCTCATCATAGTCCCAGGCGAAGCAATCTTTGTTCTCTTTCAGTAACGCGATGACCTTTGGAAAAAAATTTAAATAACAATGTTTAAAAAAAATTACCAAAAAAATAAGTTTTTTAGAAAATTTACCAAAGTGTCTAGGTTTTACAGACCCCCTGGAGTATGCGCCAAACCATTTGGCACATTGATATAAGATTTTCTTGAATTAGCCAATTTATTTGGCTCATTAGTGTAAAAAGTCTAAAAAAAAGAAAAAAAAAACACCCACATAGGCGCCAAACCATTTGGCTAACCTAATGTGGGTGACACATTGGCACCAAACCATTTGGCGCATACACCTAATTTTTGTACCAATGCACCAATTCATTTGACGCATACTTTAGGAGGTCCTGCGAAACCTAGACACTTTGGTAAATTTTCTAAAAAACTTGGTATTTTGGTAATTTTTTTTTAAACTTTGTTATTTAAATTTTTTTCTGACCTTTGTTTTTAAGGCTAGCTCCAATTTCGAATTGATATATGTTACCCTCTTCGAACTCCTGTCTCCAAGATCTACTTCTTCGAGTGGGTCCTGAGCCAACATCTTTACATTTAATGCCATTGGATCCTTTTCGAATCCCAAAGGTTCCTCGTCGTAAATTGCGTCTAATCTTTGACTTGTTTGTTCGCTTGAAACCTGTTCGTCACAGATATTGGCGTCGGGTGGTTCTGGAATAAAGTGTATCCCTGGACTTGGTACTTCTGATTCTTTTCGTATGGCCTCGACAGCCATGTTTGATATTTCGGCTTCTAGAGCCTCCTTTCTTTTATTCTCGGCTATGTAAGCCTAAATCTTTTTGCAGAAGGATAACTCAGACATATTCAACATCTTCGTCCCAACCAGTTGGCTGTGTTCCACGTAATCCTTCGATGTGCTCTATCTCCTCGGGATCTCCCATTATCTCTCTGTTCCACTGAAATCCACTAGGGTGAAGGGATAAATAGTACAAATCATTTTTATTTGGAGAATATATCTCCTTTGCTGCATGACATGGACCTATGTTGGCCAGGTTTTTGCCGAAGCTTGTTTTGTTGACTTGATTCACTTCAGACATATAGTAACTTTGGTCTCCCTCTATGTTTTTTACTATTCCATCTTCTCTCTAGATAGTCAATCTTTGGTGCATTGTTGAAGGTACGGCAGCCACTCCATGAATCCATTCGCTTCCTAACAAAAGGTTATAGTTCGCCTTTGCTTGTATAACCATGAACATAGTTGGCCTTGTGACTAAACCCACAGTTAGGTTTACTTGGATTACTCCTAAGGTATGTCCTACTTTCCCTTCATAGTTGGACAAGACCATGTTGTGTGGTTTTATGTCTGTGTCGAACATGCCAATTCTCTTCAACATATATTGGGGCATTAAGTTCACCGCTGCCCCTCCATCAACGAGGACCTTGTTTATGCCTACATTTTCGTTTTTGCTCTTATGTAGAGAGGCTTCAGATGATTCCTCATTCCCTGGTCAGGCCTTTCGAAGAAAGCACTTTGCTATTCGACTGCACCATTATTCAGCACATAGTAACACACTGGTCTGTGCTTCGCCATTTCCTCTTTGTCCGCCTCCTCGCAATCTTTGACTTCCGTCTCTTGATAGTACTCATGAGGGAGAACTGACACCATGTTGCAATTGAGGTTTATAGAAGTCACCATGTCTTCTTCTTTCAATGGGCTGGATTGTGCCTTTTCTTCTCTCTTTTCATTCCCTGAACTGAACAACTTGCGCCCCACAGGGAGTTTGTTTGGTTTTGCCCCCTGCAATGGGACTTTGCTGCTGCTAGATTCTCCAACCTCTTTTACCTTTGACTCTTTTTCAGTCTTCTTCATTCTTTGGTGTCTCCTCCATTGAGAACTGGACATTGGATTCTTGCCCTTATAGTTTTCAAGCCTGTACATCTCTCGATTGGACGTCTGGAACTGCCTCCTGTACGCCATAAATGTTATTCCACCTTGGTCAAAGTTTCGCCATTTATTATTTCCTGCGCCAGCTTGCGTCCATTTGTCCATGGGTACCTCTGCCGAGAGTTTAAATGTCACTCTCCTAGCCTTGGGATGAGGGCTATCGGGCCTTCTTGATAATGGTCGATTAACGAACACGTACATGCTGGGATTGATTCCTTGTGCGTCCCAACCAGTAGAGAATGACACCCTTTTGAATGTTTCCGCCATCTGGCTATCATAAAATGCCCCACACCTAGGGCATATAATGATTTCAGTTTTCGCCTTATGACAGCGAACAAGAAAACTCAAAAGACTTTCACCAGACCTTGGGTAAATCTTCAGCAACGGGTTTTCTTGCCTCTAGTGTCCTTGCATCTTGCTCCGTTGGGCCCTTTCATAGTTCGCCTGGACCCTTCGACTCTGCATGATTGAGCATCTTAGACACATCAGCATTCGTCCATCATTTTTCTCATGGAACCTCCAGAGATAATCCTTCAGACTTTCATTTGCCCTTGGATTTCCATAGTCCCTTTTTTCCTTCTCCCTTACCAGACATCTTTCCAGTTCTTCAATCTCAGACACGGGTTGTCCCACATTCACCATGTTGACTCTTGCTGGAGGGACTTCAGAAATTCTTATTTTTTGGAGCTTCAGCCTAAGGTCTTCAGTGGCCTCACTTGTTTTCTCCATAAGACCTTCAGTGGTCTTTGACTCGAACGAACCTTCAACTTTAGTATTGAAGATCCCATTGTTACTTAGGCTTTCAGTAGCCTGCTTTCTTGCCGAAACCATCTCCCATTCCGTGATATCAGCCTCACTCACATTCACCATGATAATGTCGACAGGTTCAGCATAGTTGGTGTCAGCGACATTGAGGGTATCAGCATCAACCTTCATGCTGTTTTTTCCTTTGTCAGCAAACTTCAAACGACCATCCTTGATAGCATTTTGAATCAGATCCCTGAAAAGAAAACATTGTGAAGTTTTATGGCCCAAAAACCCATGATATTTACAAAAACCTCATTTCTTCCGTTGTTCTAACGGAGGAATTTTAGAATTAGGAGGTACTATCATCTGGCCATCCTTTACTAATAAATCGAAAATTTCGTCACACTTGGTGACGTCAAAAGTATACGTTTTCTTTGGGAATTTATCATATTTGTCAGCTTCGACAGGGTTTTTCCCATTAGAAGGGGTAAGCAATTTACAAGAATATGGAGGAGCCTCTTTTAATTCAGCCAAATCTATTTCGACTTCATCAAAGCCATATGAATCATCAAAGGTTTCAACTTCGACATCTTCAACCTCAACATAAGCCACTCTCCCCTTCTTGTAATTTTTATTTGCGCTGGCCTTTTCAGCTTTTAGTCGTTTTACTTGTCGAACTCTATCTGCCAGCTGGGCCATGTCTCTCAAATATTGAGTATCCAACTTCTTTCGAATTGAATAGTCCAAACCGCCTGCAGCCATTTCGACTAATTCATGTTCCGGAACAACCGTGAAACATCTTGATTTTAATAAACGGAACCTAATCAAATAATCATCTATAGGCTCTATGAATTTCCTCTTAATGCTAGCCAATTCTTTCAAACTAATATTGGTTTGCCCCATGTAGAACTGTTCATGGAACATTCTCTCTAGATGAGCCCAAGTATCTATGGAGTTTGGACGTAAGGTGGTGAACCATGTAAAAGCATTTTTTGTTAATGAACTAGGGAAATATTTGATTCTCAAGTTCTCACTACTCGCTAAATCACCAGCCTCTGTCAAATATCGGGCTATGCGTTCCACAGTCGATTCACTAGTATCCCCTGAAAATTTCGTAAATTTGGGTACTTTGGTAACTCTTGGTAGTTCAATTTGCAAAATATAATCTGTTACAGAGGAAGTGTAGTTGGGACGTCGAAGTCCAGTATTAAGGCCATTGTTAGGCATAATCCTTTCGATCAGGGTTGTTAAGTTATCCTCTGTAACACCCCAGATCGACCCCGCAATCAACAGGAATATCAGAGTACAAAATTTCAAGCAAATAGAACATAACGATTCGGAGCGTCACATTTTAAACAACAAAACCACATACGTATATCATGCTCAATCACTTAGATACATAACACACATGTAGGAGAACAATATCGAAATCATTAATCGTTGCCAGCCAATCAAGTACTTGCATCGCAGCAGAAAATCATATATCAACAACAATACAACTCATAATATCACGGCCAAACACGGCACGATATATCTAAAAAGTCTCAGCATGACATAGGGACAAATTTAACAAGGATAAACACAAGAAACAAAGCGTAAACAAGTAATCCAACGTTCCCCGAGTGCTACGTATCAGAGCATCGACACACACCGACTCGAGCTATAGGTACACGACTACTCCGCGTCATTACCTGCACGTTACCAACGGAGGGTAACATTCAAACAGAAGGGGTGAGATATCATTCATTATAAAGAAGTGTATGATAATATTCAAATCGGAGAAATAATCATACATCGGTCACCACTTCTCAACATGTATCTCTTACTACTATTCACATCATTCAACATCTTACCGACAACAATAATATCAATCTCAATTAAGGCATACATAGTCATTTATCACATATGCTCAACGAAACAACCATCAAATCGACACAAGATAACATTCATGTCATGCACACATAAATATTCAAATACGACTCATCATACGACTTTACTTATGCAACTCGAACAATGCAAATACATGTGGTACCATTGGAGTAAAACTCCCGTCTCAAACAATTGCCATTGGGCCGTCTCAAACATTCGCCACAAGGGTCGTCTCAAACATTTGCCACTAGGGCCGTCTCAAACAATGCAATGAATGTGAATCAATGATGCACATTCACAATCACACGTAACGACATAATCGACTCGAACAACATAATCTACATAAACGACATGATCAACTTAAACGACATAATCAATTCCGGATATCCAATGTCAACAAAATCCAATTCAAGAAGATTCCAAGAGTTTTCAAAGTTACACTAAGCATATTCAATGGAAAGACATCAATTAGGGCTTCACGTAGGTCCAAACGGCACTTAAAAAGGAGTTACGGTTCAAAAGTTACATCATTTCAAAGTTTAGAAAAAGTTATGCAAAATAGGGTTCGCGGCGCGAACTGAGTGAATCAAATATTCCTAAGTTTCTGCCAAGCAGTTCGCGTCACCAACAAGGGTTCGCGGCGCGAACTGAGCAAATCCAATTTTCTCAAGTTTCTGCCAAGAGGTTCACGGCGCCAACAAAGGTTCGCGGCGCGAACTGGTGATTTTCACAAAATCCCAAACACAAAAAACAGCATTCGAAACCCATCCCCAAACCCCTAAACTCAACCCAATTATGATGGAAAACACCAACCATCACGAACAGCAATAGAATACGTGTCATAACCACAAATACAACACATATTATGGGTCTTATAACATCATCACATCATCAAACATCAATTAAACACATTTCAAATCATCAAATCAAGCATTTGTTCATAAACCCTAACATCTCTACACACAACTTCCATGGATGCAAATATACAATTAAATCCCACCCAAAACATCACCATGCATCCCTTTAGCATGAAAGAATCCCACCCTTACCTTAGATTTGGATTGATGACAACTCTAGCTTCAATATTGAGATTCCCCTCTTTCTCTTCACTCTACTCTTCTCTTCTTTCACAACTTGTCAAAATGAGCTTCTAAGTCTAAAACCCCTAAAACCCTTGTTTTGTTTAACTTACTATCTTTCTCATTACCAACAGGCCTTAAATCACACCCTACACTTACTAATGCTACCTTAAGCCCAATAACTCTCCCAATTTATTAACTTATATTATTTATGATAAAACCCCACAAATAATGCCAATATCGCACAAGCACTCAATTAACACATAATTTAGTAAAACAAAACACATATCATAACACGACATAATTAAATAAAACACGCAAACTAAAAACAGGCATTACAACTCTCCCCCACTTAGAATATTTTCGTCCTCGAAAATTACCTCAAACAAACAGCTCAGGATACGACTCGCGCATCTTGCTCTCCAACTCCCACGTCAAACTTTCATCGGTAGCACCCGACCAAACGACCTTCACCAAAGCAATCTCTTTGCCTCTAAGCGTCTTCGTCTCGCGATCCTCAATCCTTATAGGCATAGTCTCCACCGTGAGATTATCCCGCACTTGCACATTGTCCATATGAATCACATGCGAAGGATCCGAAACATACTTCCGAAGTTGCGACACATGAAACACGTCATGCAAATTCGAAAGATTAGGCGGTAAGGCCACTCTATACGCCACATTACCAACTCTCTCGGAAATCTGATATGGTCCGATAAAACGAGGAGTTAGCTTCTTCGACTTCAAGGCTCTTCCCACACCAATCGTTGGCGTAACTCTTAAAAATAAATGATCACCAGCTTGGAATTCCAAATCCTTCCTCCTCTTATCATGGTAACTCTTCTGCCTACACTGAGAAGCCTTCATCTTCTCCCGAATCAACTTAACTTTCTCTGTAGTCTCTCGCACAATCTTAGGTCCAAGTACTACACTCTCTCCAGATTCATGCCAACACAACGGAGTCCTACATCTCCGACCATACAACGCCTCTAAAGGTGCCATTCCAATACTCGAATGGTAACTATTGTTGTATGTGAACTCGATCAATGGAAGATAAGTATCCCACGTACCTCCCTGCTCAAGAACATAAGATCTCAACAAATCCTCCAAAGATTGAATCGTTCTCTCCGTTTGACCATCGGTCTGAGGATGATACGCCGAACTCAGCCTCAACTTAGAACCCAACGCCTCTTGCAAACTCTTCCAAAAATCTGAAGTGAACCTCGGATCTCTATCCGAAACAATACATAAAGGAACACCATGCAACTTCACAATCACACGGACATAAATTTCCGCCAACTTCGGAACCGGATAAGTGATGTTAATAGGTATGAAATCAGCCAACTTAGTAAGCCTATCAACAATCACCCAAATCGAATCATGTCCTCTCACAGTATTCGGCAAACTTGTCATAAAATGCATGGAAATACTATCCCATTTCCATTCAGGAACTTCTAACGGTTGCATTAAACCAGCAGGCTTCTGATGTTCAACCTTCGACTTTTGACAAGTCAAACATGCATACACAAACTGAGCTATGTCACGCTTCATTCCAGGTCACCAAAACAAATTCTTCAAATCTTGGTACATCTTCGTAGCCCCGGGATGAAAACTCAGATTACTCCTATGACCTTCCTCAAGAATAGATCTTTTCAAATCCACATCATCAGGAATACAAATCCGATCAGGGAACCTCAACACACCGTGCGCATCTAACTTGAAATCACCATTCTCAGCTTGATTGACTCCAATCATCGAATCAACCAATTTCACACCCAACTTCTGGGCTTCTCTGACACTATCCAGAAAATCATTGTTAATCTTCAACATACCCAATCGAACACTCTTAGGGGTCACTTCACATACCAAACTCATATCTCGAAATTGCTCAATTAATTCTAACTCCTTAACCATCATTGTCGACATATGCAAAGTCTTGCGACTCAAAGCATCGGCAACAACATTAGCCTTTCCTGGATGATAATTCAAACTCAAATCATAATCTTTCAAGAGTTCTAACCACCTTCGTTGTCTCATATTCAATTCCTTCTGATCAAACAAATACTTTAAGCTCTTATGGTCGCTAAAGACTTCAAATCTAGAACCATAAAGATAATGCCTCCAAATCTTCAACACGAACACTACAGCAGCAAGTTCCAAATCATGTGTAGGATAGTTCTTCTCATGAACTCTCAACTGTCTTGATGCATAAGCAACAACTTTACCATTTTGCATGAGCACACCTCCTAAACCCATCTTTGAAGCATCACAATAGACCACGAATAATTCTTTCGGATTAGGCAATATCAAAATCGGTGCCGACGTCAACCTTTTCTTCAACTCAACAAAGCTCTCTTCACAAGAAACACCCCATACGAAAGCTTTACCCTTACAAGTCAACTTAGTCAACGGAAGGGCTAACTTAGAGAAACCTTCAATGAACCTTCTATAATAACCGGCTAATCCCACAAAGCTTCGAACCTTGCTAGCCGACTTAGGAGTTTCCCATCTCAACACGGCATCAACTTTAGACGGATCCACGGCAATACCATCACTCGAGATGACATGCCCCAGAAAACTAACCTCTTTCAACCAAAACTCACACTTGGACAACTTAGCATACAACTTCTTCTCTTTCAAGACTTGCAATGCCAACTTCAAATGCTCATCATGATCTGATTCTGATTTAGAGTAAATCAAAATGTCATCAATGAACACCACCACAAAATGATTCAGATACTCATGGAAAATGCGGTTCATGTATTCCATAAATACTCCAGGTGCATTAGTAATGCCGAAGGGCATCACGAAATACTCATAATGTCCATAACGTGTTCTGAAAGCCGTCTTCTGCATGTCCTCATCTTTCACTTTAATATGATGGTAACCCGACCTCAGATCAATCTTGCTAAACACACGAGCACCAACCAATTGGTCCATCAAATCATCGATTCTTGGGAGTGGATACTTATTCTTGATTGTCACCTTATTCAGTTGATGATAATCAATACAAAGCCTCATACTTCCATCCTTCTTCTTAACCAACAACACTGGAGCTCCCCACGGTGACACACTAGGTCTTACGAACCTCTTCTCAAGTAGCTCTTCCAATTGCTTCTTCAATTCAGACAACTCTAAAGCAGACATCCTGTACGGTGCCATAGACACAGGTCTAGTACCAGGTACAAGATCAATAGAGAACTCAACTTCTCTCTCAGGCGGCACATCGGGAATTTCATCAAGGAAAACTTCAGGAAATTCACATACTACCTTCAACCTTTCTATTATAGCCTGATTCTAAACAGACATCGAAGCAACCAACGCGAACACTTGAACATCTTCTTTCATCAACAAACGAAACTGTCTGGCAGATAACAACTCTAAGCTTTTCTTTTCAGGAGAAGAAAACCTCACAGACTTATCAAAACAATTAATGTGAACATGGTTATGCCCTAACCAGTTCATCCCCAAAATCACATCCAAACCTCTCAACGGCAAGCAAACAAAATCAACACGAAAGTCTCTGTCGAAAATTGACACAGGACACTTAAGACACACAAGAGAAGTAGTCACCGATCCCTTAGCCGGAGTATCGACAACCATTTTTCTGTTCATAGCAGATAACACCAGACCCAATCTATCAACACAATCAGCAGATATAAAGCAATGCGTAGCACCGGTATCAATAATAGTAATCAAAGGAATGCTATTAATGAAACATGTACCTCTGATGAGTGAATCGTCACTACTGGTCTGAGTTCCCGACAAGGCGAACACCTTCCCACTAGATTGTTCCTTCTTGGGCTTCTGACACTTGCTTCCAATATGGCCTTCTTCACCACAGTTGAAACACACCATATCCTTATGCGTTCAATCAGACGATGCATGACCAAACTTCCCACAACGGTAGAATCTTCTAGCATCAACGTTACACGACGTGCTCTTGTGACCAACCTTGCCACACTTGAAGCACACAATACCAGCAGGAGCATCTCCCCCACTAGTTCTCTTACCCTCAACCGCTTTCTGCTTTCCCTTTCCACTCGAAGCTTCATAAGGCTTACCACGACCTTGATAACCCTTTCCCCTCTTCTCAGTTATCACACGATAATGAACATTGTTGTCCACTTCATAGATTCGACAACAATCAACCAAATCAGCAAAGAGACACATCTTCTGGTAACTAATTGCTTTCTTAATCTCCGGACGCAACCCATTCTCAAACTTAATGCACTTGGAAAACTCACCATTTGGCCCATCATAGTGTTGGTAAAACTTTGCCAACTCACCAAACTTAGCAGCATACTCCACAACAGATTTGTTCCCTTGACTTAGCTCAAGGAATTCAATTTCCTTCTTGCTACGGACATCTTCAGGAAAGTACTTCCTCAAGAACTCCATGCGAAACATAATCCAAGAGATCTCCTCACCACTCGCTTCCAATCTCCTACGGGTCTCTAGCCACCAATCATCTGCCTCAACCGCTAGCATATGAGTCCCATACCAAACCTTCTGTTCAGGAGTGCAGTCCATGACACGGAAAATCCTCTCAATCTCCTTAAGCCATGTCATTGTGCCATCAGGATCATAAGTTCCCTTAAACACAGGAGGGTTCTCTCTTTGGAAGGTAGCCAAACTCCGGGAAGCAGCATTCTCTCCACCATTCGGTTGGTTCTCCAAAGCTTGAGCCATTGCCTCCAAAGCAGCAGCTATCGCAGCAGCGTTCCTCCCAGCCATCACAAGTCTTCACTACAACACAAAAGCAATTAGCACAAACAACAATATACGTTTGTTAGACTATACTACGACACGACACATGGCCGGACAAGACCGACCTGCTCTGATACCACTAATGTAACACCCCAAATCTACCCAACAATCAACAGGAATATTAGAGTACAAAATTCAAGCAAATAGAACATAACGATTCGGAGCGTCACATTTTAAACAACAAAACCACATACGTATATCATGCTCAATTACTTAGATACATAACACACATGTAGGAGAATAATATCGAAATCATTAATCATTGTCAGCCAATCAAGTACTTGCATCGCAGCGGAAAATCATATGTCAACAACAATACAACTCATAATATCACGGCCAAACACGGCACGATATATATTATAGGAATATGGCCTAGGATTGAGAATGTCTTCCCGGTGAAGGCTCTTTCCTAATTAGAGAGCTTTAGTTCAAACCCTCAAGATGAATTATTCCCGGTGAAACATATTGAAAAAGCCTTAGAACAAAAAACTAGAACACATCCACCCAAGAAGAATTATTCCCGGTGAAACCTCTTACCCATTTGTTTAGAGCCAAATTAGGTTCAAAACTACATAGCTTTCTCTTGTGCTATAACAAGGACCCTCGATTAGCCTCCTCTTGGGCTTTGTACAAGGACCCACAGGCTTCTTAAAAGCATTCCCAGCTTCCTCTTGAGCTTGTATACAAGGACCCATCAGGTTTCTTATAAACATAGGAACAGGTCTTTAGTTACCTTTTAGCCTATCCTGGTGAGTTTCTTACATTCTTTAAACCAGACTTTAAACAAGCTAAGATTTGTCTCAATCTCACATTGAGTACACCTTTTGGAATGAGAGACATGGACAGTCTCTGTCACCCTTATCTTCATTAATCTTCCTTAGCAGAGTCTAGGATCAATATTTGTTTATCCTTGGTCAGTGTCAGCCTCAACCTTGGGCCTCATTCAAGGCATGAAATAATGACTTCCCCAGTTAAGAGTTAGCCACAACTCTGGGCTTTGTACAGAACAAAGTTTAAGATTGGAGCTTCGCTCATTTCAGAGATCAGAGAGAGTTTGATACAACTGCTCAAAGAATTCTCAGATGAATTCGCTTGGTCCTATCAGGATATGCCAGGGTTGGATACCAGTATAGTGGAGCATCACATGCCACTAAAACCAGAATGCCTTCCTGTCAAGCAAAAATTGAGAAGGACTCATCCGGAGATGGCTTTGAAAATCAAAGAGGAAGTTCAAAAGCAAATCAACGCTGGTTTCCTCGTCACTTCATAATACCCTCAGTGGTTAGCTAACATTGTTCCCGTTCCTAAGAAAGACGGAAAAGTCCGCATGTGCGTCGACTACAGAGATTTAAACAAAGCTAGCCCTAAGGATGATTTTCCTTTACCACACATTGATATGTTGGTGGATAGTACAGCAAAATCCAAAGTTTTCTCATTCATGGACGGATTTTCGGGATACAACCAAATCAAAATGGCACCTGAAGATATGGAGAAAACAGCTTTCATCACTCCCTGGGGAACGTTCTGCTACCGCGTTATGCCTTTTGGACTAAAGAACGCAGGGGCAACCTATCAAAGAGCCATGACTACAATTTTCCACGACATGATGCATAAGGAAGTGGAAGTTTATGTGGATGATATGATTGCCAAATCAGAGAATGAGGAAGATCACATACAGAATCTGACAAAGTTATTTCAATGCTTACGGAAGTTTCAGCTTCGCCTGAACCCCAATAAGTGTACCTTTGGTGTCTACTCAGGAAAACTCCTTGGTTTCATCGTCAGCAAACGAGGAATTGAAGTGGATCCAGACAAAGTCAAGGCAATTCAAGAAATGCCTTCACCCAGAATCGAGAAACGAGTTAGAGGATTTCTTGGACGTCTGAATTACATCTCGAGATTCATATATCTCATGACTGCAACTTGTGCTCCAATTTTCAAACTTCTACGGAAAAATCAAACTTGCGTCTGGACAGACGATTGTCAAAAAGCGTTCGACAGCATTAAGGCGTATCTGCTCGAACCACCCATCTTGTTTCCTCCAGTGGAAGAAAGACCTTTGATAATGTACTTAACCGTCTTAGAAGATTCCATGGGTTGTATCCTTGGACAGCAAGACGAGACGAGAAGAAAAGAGCATTCCATCTACTACATGAGCAAGAAATTCACTGACTATGAATCCCGCTACTCCATGCTCGAGAAAACCTGTTGTGCTTTGGCCTGGGCTGCCAAGCGTCTCCGCCAGTACATGATTCGACATACTACTTGTTTGATCTCCCATATGGATCCAATCAAGTATATCTTTGAAAAGCCTGCCTTAACTGGGAGAATTTCCCGTTGGCAGATGTTGTTATTAGAATATGACATTGAGTATCACGCACAGAAAGCCGTGAAAGGAAGCATTCTAGCTGAGCACCTGGCTCACCATCCACTCAATGGTCATGAATCAACCAGTTTTGACTTTCTGGACGAGGACGTTATGTACCTCAAGATGAAAGATTACGACGAGCCACTACCAGACGAAGGACCTGAGATAGGATCCCAATGGGGCTTAATCTTTGACGGAGCTGTCAACACTTATGGACGAGGAATTGGGGCAATCATTGTTACCCCTCGAGGTACCCATATTCCATTTACCGCCAGATTAACTTTCAAATGTACAAACAATGAGGCCGAATATGAAGCTTGCATCATGGGTCTCAAAGAAGCCGTGGATCTAAGAATCAAACACTTGGATGTACACGGAGATTCTGCTTTGGTCATCAATCAAATCAAAGGAGAATGGGAAACACGCCAACCAGGGCTAATTCCCTACAAAGACTACGCGAGAAGATTATTACCATTCTTCGACAGGGTAGATTTTCATCACTCTCCTCGTGAAGAAAATAACTTGGCTGATGCATTAGCCACACTCTCTTCCATGATTAGGATAAATCATTGGAATGACATTCCATGGATTGATGTTATGCGCCTGGATAGGCCCGCTCATGTTTTCACAGTAGAAGCAATCATCGACGACAAACCGTGGTATCACGACATCAAGAACTTTCTTCAAAGGCAAGAGTACCCTCTTGGGACGCCAAAGAAAGATAGAAAAAATTAGAGAAAGTTAGCTGGCAGATTCTTCCTGAATAAAGATGTTTTGTACAAGAGAAATTTCGACATGGTTCTGCTCAGATGCGTTGATAGAAACGAAGCAGAAACACTCATGAGAGAAATACATGAAGGGTCCTTTGGTACTCACACCAATGGACACACCATGACAAGAAAAATACTGAGAGCGGGGTATTATTGGCTGAAAATGGAATCAGATTGCTACCAGTATGCAAAGAGGTGTCACAAATGTCAGATCTACACTGATAGAATTCATGTGCCACCATCTCTTCTCAATATACTCTCTTCCCCTCGGCCTTTCTCCATGTGGGGAATCGACATGATTGGAATGATCGAGCCAAAAGCGTCCAACGGACATCGCTTCATCTTGGTAGCCATAGACTATTTCACCAAATGGGTCGAAGCAGCTTCGTACGCAAACGTCACTAGACAAGTTGTCGTCAGGTTTATCAAGAATCACATCATATGTCGCTACGGCATTCCTAGCAGTATAATCACTGACAATGGGTCAAATTTGAATAACAAAATGATGAAAGAACTTTGTGAAGAATTCAAGATTGAACATCACAACTCATCTCCTTACAGACCAAAGATGAATGGAGCTGTAGAAGCAGCTAACAAAAACATCAAGAAAATCATTCAGAAAATGGTCATCACTTACAAAGATTGGCATGAAATGCTCCCGTTTGCTCTTCATGGTTACCGTACATCTGTACGTACTTCGACTGGATCAACTCCTTTCTCCCTTGTATATGTCATGGAGGTAGTCCTACCCATAGAGGTTGAGATCCCATCTATGAGAGTCTTGATAGAGGCAAAATTAACAGAAGCCAAGTGGTGTCAAAGCCGATTCGATGAGTTGAACTTAATCGAAGAAAAACGCATGACAGCTTTATGCCACGGACAGCTATATCAACAAAGAATGAAGAAAGCTTTCGACAAAAAGGTTCGACCTTGCATAATCAAAGAAGGCGACCTTATACTAAAAAAGATTCAATCTTTTCTCACAGATTCGAGAGGGAAATGGACTCCCAATTATGACGGCCCATACGTGGTCAAGAGAGTTTTCTGAGGAGGAGCCTTGATACTCACAACTATGGATGGAGAAGAATTCACCCGTCCTGTGAACGTCGATGCAGTCAAGAAATACTTCGCCTAAATAAACAAAAGAACAGCTCGCTAAGTTGAAAACTCGCAAAGAGCGGCTTAGGCAAAAAAGAGCGTCTCGGTGAATCGAAAACCCGAAAGGGCGATTCAGGCAAAAGTTAGAGACATAAAAAAAAATATAATCAATCCCGGTAGACTTAAAACCCGAAAGGGGTAGTTTACGCAAAAGTTGGGGATATATGGATAGTAACTGTGTTCAGGACAAACTTAATCATTCAGAAAATCCATAGCGGGGTATTCATCATCAGTAGGTCATCTTCTACGAAGCACGAATACAGCGCAATTCAGAGTGGAAGGGAAAGATAACGGTTGTCACGTTTCATCGTAGCCCTTTTCCCGAAAAAAATTACCAATTTCCAACTTTGTAAATACTCCAAGGAATCAAGCATTTGGGCTGGTTACCATTCCATAAATAATAATTTGAGCCTTATGCCTTTTCTTTGCAAATCGAGTCTTATTCAGTTTCTTAAAATGCATTTTAGGTTTAACAGTCATTTTCTTGAAACAAAATGTTTTCATAAGATAAAATGAATTTACTTGCGAAATAAAGGTGAAATTTCTTTCTAAGGTTTTCAAACAATAGGAAAAATGCAAACAGTTGCTCCAAGAATGGTTGAGACTCTGGGAACCAAAATTTCCCCATGAGGTCGCTCTGCGAACATCTCCCGATAATGAATCTTCAGTTTAAATCATATCACTCACTTCAAACAGCGGGCAACCGGTAACCAGTTATCCCCAACGGAGTGCAAACTGCAAGAAGAAGACATCTTCTGATCAACAAAGATTCAAGTCGTATCATAGGATTTCACATCCGCGACAATTCTAGTCACATTCACTTTACATTTTGTAATTATCATAGTATTCATGCATACTTCGCACATCATAATTGCATAGTTAGCATAGTCTAGTTAGGCTTTGATCATGTTAGTGCCCGAGTCACTTGGGCATGTACTCAAGCTTCCCCTGCAAAGCCGTGAGAGGGTTTTTCTTCTTAAGCAAGAAAGTTAATACACCCGAATTTCCCAAGAGGTTAACAAATGGTGGTCTTCCAGAGGAAGATAGTTTGTTTACTTTGAGAAATCCCCAACAAGTCAACAAATGGTAATCTCCCTCAAAGAGATAGTTTGTTCAATCCCAAGCAAAGTCGACAATAGATATCTTCTTCAAATGAGATAGTTTGTTCACTTTTGGAATTCCCCGGCTGAGATTCTCCTGCAGAGCGACAATCGACAATCTTCTTCAAATAAGATAGTTTGTTTCGCATTTGAATTCCTCACAGAGTCGACGAGCGGTGTTCTTCTCCAAGTAGTTCAGATTCCCCGGCATAATTGACGAATGATATTTTTTCCTCCTGGAAAACAGTTTGGTAATTCCTCAGCAGGGTCAATAGATGGCACTTTTCGTCAAAGAAAATAATTTGGAATCTCCCCAGCGGATCGAAAAATGGTAGTCTTCTTCCGGAAGACAATTTGTTCACTTCCAAGGCTTTCTCAGCATAAGTCGGTGAATGGTAGTTTTCTTTCCGAAGGCAGTTCATCCACTTTCAAGCAAAGTCATTAGCCCCTCAAAAGTGTGCATGATCATAGGATGTTCCTTCAAAGACGTCAAGTTGGAAGGAAATCATGATGAAGTTTCTTAGTTGCCATCAAATGGTATCTCACCTTCAATTGCTGATGAAAAGGTTGATGAGGAAACAAACCTTGGAGATTTTCTCTTCATCAGAGATATCTTCCAAAAGATGATGAAGTTTCTTAATTGCCATCAAATGGTATCTCACCTCCAAGTGCTGGTGAGAAGTTTGAAGAGGAAACAAACCTTGGATATTTTCTCTTCATCAGAGATATCTTCCAAAAGATGATGAAGTTTCTTAGTTGCCATCAAATGGTATCTCACCTCCAAGTGCTGGTGAGAAGTTTGATGAGGAAACAAACCTTGGAAATTTTCTCTTCATCAGAGATATCTTCCAAAAGATGATGAAGTTTCTTAGTTGCCATCAAATGTATCTCACCTCCAAGTGCTGGTGAGAAGTTTGATGAGGAAACAAACCTTGGAGAATTTCTCTTCCTCAGAGATATCTTCCAAAAGATGATGAAGTTTCTTAGTTGCCATCAAATGGTATCTCACCTCCAAGTGCTGGTGAGAAGTTTGATGAGGAAACAAACCTTGGAGGTTTTCTCTTCATCAGAGATATCTTCCAAAAGATGATGAAGTTTCTTAGTTGCCATCAAATGGTATCTCGCCTCCAAGTACTGGTGAGAAGTTTGATGAGGAAACAAACCTTTGGAGAATCTCTCTTTATCTGAGATATTGTCCAAAATCACAACTGAGACCAGTTTCGCGATTTTAATATCCGAAGCTAGAGGAGGTTGTGTACCTTTTTCTAAGTAGTAAACGCTTAGTTAAAGAAGATGGATTGCGCATTCTGTTATTGCCATCCATTCGCCAGAATCCGCATAACACATTTCTACCGGAGTTTGTCTCCCTATCCCCCGCCAAGTGCGACAACGGGATCAAGTCATGCACAAGGATTTTATTATCACTGAGACATCTCAAGGACGCCCAAAATTCGGGCATTCTTTGATATTTAAGTCTCTTCCGCACAGGAGAGATCAAGATGTCAATCTTTCTCCCTCCGGACGAAAGAAACTTAAATAGGGGCATCTGTCATACCCTAATTTTGACCCCCCTGAGATGTCATACCTCCAAGTACCTCATCAAACTCAGGACAGGTACTCAGAGTAGTCACTTGCTTGTCTGATACCCAGTCGAGGGTACTCAAGGGCAAAAGAGTCCAGGCAAAGAATCAATCAATATAAGAATAGCCTCTAATACAATCATAGGATTCAAATGATTCATTCATTCACCTATGTTGATTAAGACAACAATTATCAGAACTCAGGTTTGCTCAGCTAAGGTTTTCAACCCATCAAGGACTGAAATCAGGGACCACATTGAGGAAACCCTAAAAAGCTCCACGACACCTATCAATTGGTTCAATCATCTTCAAATAATCCATATGACAATATCCATAAGGCATTACACTTCAATTCAAGATCTACAATCATCAATTTCATCTGGTCGACAATTAGGGTTTTTGACCTAATTCACGAAGATAGTTGACTTTTAATCAGGACATGGATCCAAAACTCAAAGCATGACCCAAGACATTCTTTTACCTCAATATAATCCATTCACATCATTCATTTGAGGAGGAGAGTTTGACTCATCACAAAAGTCCAAGATTTCACTTCATTTGGAAAAGTCAACTGTATAGGGTCACCTTTGACTTTTAGGGTTTTGAGTCAAAACATGACTTTTAATGAAGTCATTTGACCAAAGAAAATCAAGAAAGTCAATCAAGAATCAAAAAGTCAAAGATTGACTTTTCATACTTCGAAATTTTTCTAAGTGTTTAAGAGTCTTTTTTTCAAAACTTTGGAAGGGAATATCTCAAAATTTCAAGTACAAACTGAAAAAAACTTCCAACATCAAAGTTGTAGATTTTGATCCAATAAACAACTTTGTCACAAATGATTTTTTGGCTAGAAATCAACCATTGAAGAGATATGGAGCTCCAAAGTTGCTGCCTTCATGAAAACAAGCAAAAAACCCTAGTTTTCTTCAAACTTCAAGCTCATTTTTCACAAATTTCCCAATTGATTTGGAAGAAACTCCAAACTAACGAATTGAAGTACATGTTAAGGGCTTTCCAAATTGTGCTCAACCTTCTCCAAATTCATTTTGAGCTAAGAGATATGATTGATCAAAGTTAGGCATTTGAAGTGAAATTATAGGTCATGCCTAAGTGTGAAATTTGCAATTTTATGCAAGTGCTTACACTAAATGATGCCTCTAAACTTCAGAAACATTGCAAGGATAGGAGAGAATCGTTTGCATCATTGCACAAATATTTGTAGGGAATATTCCAAAACCAAAACATGTGATTATGTAATGATTACATTTTGAGAATTTATGACCAAGTGGTGATTCATCAAAGGATTCTTCTCCCAACCAATTAGAGCTCATTTCTGCATCAAATTTGTCCCCTAAGATCAAGCAAAATCGATGTCTAGGGAGTGGTATCAAATAACTCATCATTGCATATGGATCTTTCTGACATTTCTTCATAGCCAAGAAACCAAGTTAACCTCATTAAGCAAAGCTCACTCTCTGCAAACACACTGAACTCTTTGCCTATAAATAAGAGAGCATACCTCAGTAATTAAACACACCAAAGCAACAGAATTCTTGCTTTCTCTCTTCTCCTTTCATACTTAGGTTTTTCAAAGGTTCTTTGGCAAGAAGACTCGGATTCTTCAAACCAAAGCTCTTCCTTTGAAAGTATGTATTCATACATATCAAAGGAGGTGTTTAGAGGGGATCCAAGCATCTGGAACAGCTCTGTACGTGGAGGATCATCATCCTCACCTCTCACTTGGAGCCATATCAGTTCGGGTCGAGCAAGAAGTTCTGGGGAGTTCTAACCCAAACTAAGCATCCAACACCTTCCTGGGGGATCACTGAAGCTTTTGCGATTGTTACAACAACTCTGTGGCACCCTTTGATCAGAGCTCGATCTTCATTTCAGAGGCAAGTTTCATCAACTTCAAACTCTATGATTCCTATCTCATAAATCAAAACTTGTTATACCAACAATTTTCTGCACCTGAGAGGATCATTAACCCTCAGTCAATTGCATCATATCTTGCATATAGAGTATTTCATTTTAAATTTCAGTTTTAGGGTTCTTAGTGTTCATGCTTGCGAATTTTAAGTTACACTCAGAATAAATGAAATTAAAGGGTACTGTCACAATCCTCGTCCAAAAACGAGCAAAATCCATCTTTACACCTTTGGATTTGGTTGAGAATTGAGAGAGATAGGATTTCCAGAAATTTGAAAGCTTGAGGTTGAAGATGAAGATGGTGGCGCCATTTTTTTCAAATTTCCCAAGTTTTAGTTTATTATATTTTGAATGGTTTGTGTTTAACCTACGAATTCATCTTAGTGTCCCAATGGTTACAGCGCGCGTCTAAACTCTTGCCATGCCTTAGGTCTGGGGTTCGATCCCCCCTCAGACCTTTTGTTCATTTTATTTTCCAATTCATTTTAATGCTTTTCCTTCACATATAATCACATGGGCTCCTTTGCTAAGCAGGCCACACGCATGGCCGAGTTGGTATTTGTTTTGTTTGGTAACCAATAGGGCGTGAGTTCAACCCTTGGTAAGACCAAACCATATTTTTTACCACTATTTTTCTTCCATTTTATTTACAACTTCATATATTTATTTCACCTATCAAATTAAATCATTTTTGCTTCATTTTTTACACACTTCTCATTTAATATATCTACTTTTAGGATATACCAAAAAATCATTAAAAATATATTATTTTAATATGTTTTAATTAGGTTTAAAATCATATATTTTAGGTATGTTTTAATACTTTAAAAAAAAATATAAATTTCACTTGATTTTCAAAACCTAACCTCTTGTAAATATTTTTGAGTTAAAACCCTATTCATTTAGGTCTTAGTAGGTGTAGCAACCTGCCCTAAAAATTAAAGATTAGAGTCGCCACCTATTCTGAAGGGCGAATAGGAAACCCTACGCTGTTAAGATATCAGGGTAAGTTATTATAATCAGGTCGAGGGAAGGTGTTAGGCACCCTCAACCCTTTCCTAAAGGCTGCATTGTAAGGCAAAGGGTCATGGCAATATTTATGAGGTTTATAGCTAATGAAGTAAAAAAGGGTAAAAATTGAGATTTTAAGTGAATTGAGATTTTAGGTAGGGGGACTCGCCTTGGTTATCCAAGTGCCTACGTATCTCCTTAGGGAGAATCAGAGTCAACGTAGTTCGGGCACAGGGTTGTACGCCTTTGAATTAGTATGAGGTTGTTTGAAGGCTTTTTGACTGGCCTGTCGTAGTTTGAATTTGATTTGGAAGGCAATTTGAATTGCCTAATTGGAAAGGATGAAAATCCGTAGTATCGTGGTTTTGTGTTTTTTAGATGTTTTGGGCGTACAACCGTGATTTGATGTGGCACCGTTAGATGCGGTGATCAATAGATTTGATCAGTATAGCTAACGGATTAAGGGGCATTGCTGGTTACTCAGATCGATAGATTCGATCATCGCGGGCAGCAAATTGAATGTATTTTAAATTTTATATATATATATATATATATATATATATATATATATATATATATTTTATGTATGTTTTATCTCTCGTCTAAAGCGACAAATAGATTTAGTCGGGTCGAGGAGAGAATTAGTAAGAAATAATTAAATTATTAAATAATCAAAAAGATTATTTCTCGTCTACTACGACTAATAGATTTAGTTGGTTTGAGGAGAAAATTAAATTGATTAAAAAATAATAATTAAACAATTATTAAAATTATCAATAAAAAAAATTAATTAGTTTGTATTAATTGGAAAAAAATTTAGGCGCAGGGGGTGCATTTTATTCTGAGTAGTAATTATTGGGGTGTGTTAATAGTAAGGGCTAAGGCCCATTTACATAGGGGGCCCGTCTGATCAGGTGTGCGTGGGTGTATGGGTTGTGATGGAATGGATTGATCAGGATCGTCCAATCTGGATCCTGTGGTCTGTATGTGAAGTTTAGATGAGGGACTAGGATAAGGTGCTGGGTGTTGCTTGATAACGAACCAATCACGTGGCCTGGGAGTGGCCACGTGTCGTGTGACTGTTGGACCGAGAGAGGTAACCTTATCCCTTCTCTTTGTGCCTTTTTCCATAACCAAAATTTTGGTTTACCAAAGTGACTGAATCCCTTCCCCATTCAACTCTCCTTCGGCCTTCTCTCTTACAAAACAAACAAAAAAAAAGCAAAATTTCTTCACCTCTCTCTTCGACTCTCCTTTTTCTTATACAAACATCCACAAAATTCCAGAAAAGCAAACCTCCGGCCCCCTCTTCTCACCGTGAACCACCGTCTCAAAATCGTCCCCAGAAACACAAGTGCGAAAGAAAAAAAAAACCTTATCCCTTTCCAATTCGTACCCACTATTTCCAGATTCGAACACACAGAGCAAGCATAACAACGTAAAAATTTCTAAGTTAAGTTCTATGGATGTTTACCTTGTGTTCTTGAGTTGTTGGAACGTGTAAGCTCCAAACTTGTTGTTAATCTCCTTCTCCTCCGTGTGTTTGCAGGTACAGGATGAAGATCCAAGGTTTGAAGTGTTCGTCTTTGCGGCGGCTACGATTTTCAGAATCCCCCCTTTTCATCTTATTCCTCTTCTGCTTTATATTTAGGTTTAGATTTATGCTTTAGAAAGAAACAGATTAGATCAGGTTTTCATTGAATCTGATTTACGTTTTTCTCTTTGTAATTGATTTTGATTGATTTCGATTTCATAAATCTTTGATTTAATCTGTTTTATTAAGATTTGATTATTATTTTGATTCTGTTACGCGTTTGATTGAGGATCCATGGGCCTGGGCGTTGAATTGTATTAGGGATTGTGTTGATGTTGCAGCGGCGGCCGCTAGGTTTCTGTTGGGAGTCTGATGTGCGTGGGAACGGAGATGAACAGGGCCTGGGTCGGGTTGACCCGGTCCACCCTTAGTCCACATGTAACCCAACGTACTATGCCCAATGCTCTTGACCCAATTACCAAGCCCGATAACGGTTTTTTTTGCTGCTGTTGCTCTGTGGCCCAAAACGACAACAAAACCCAATAACTTCAATTGCCTTGTTTTAATTAATCAATAAAACAAATTAATTAGTTAATAGCACACTCCCAATAAAAAACCAATTAGTAATATTCTAATAATAATAATTAACGCTAATTAATAATTATAATTATAATAGTACTAATAATAATACTTGGTTATCCCCGATATTAATTTTAAACTAAAAATAGGGATTAAAAAATTTTTATGGTTAGTAGTAACATCTAAAAAGAAGAGAAATGATAATACCAATGGGCCTGAACCAAATTGGATCTCAAATATTTGCTATTCACACCTCATTTGTTTTAATCAATTTATAAGGGCATTTTATAAGAGATCGAGTTTAATAATAGGTATACTAAACCCTATGGCTCCTAATTTTTAACGCCCTTAATAAATTGACAGATGCAAATTATACCGGGTAAATTTTGGGGTATGACAGCTGCCCCTATTTAATTACCTTGGATTGAATGGCGTGAGAATACGCAGGTCTCACGCTTTTTGGATCGAAGAGTTATTAAATAATGGAAGACCCCTAAATTTACCTTGCAGTTAGTGTGAGGAAAAAATAACCGCCTCGCTAAAGCCTGAGACTTACATAGAGAGGACTTGCAGTTAGTTGTAATCAGTTCGCCATAGTGCTAGCAAGCTTTTCCTGCACCAATAGGAGTCACTTGCCCTGATTCAGACAAGTTTACCAGTATAGAAAATCGTTTTGTAAATGCGTATGCATTGTAGATGTATGAATGTTTACACATGTAAATGTTACGTGTATGCAAATGAGCATGTATGTATGACAAAACCAACGCCTTATCTCCTTATCACCCATGGAATTTGCTTAACCTCTTTTTTTTTGATATTTGCGAACCCTAGTTCGGATTGTATTTGAGGAGAGATGAAGTAATGTCTTATATAAGACTACCTGAAGAGGTTTCCTGAACAGGGTAGATCATCGACAGATGTGACGGAGATTAGGCTTCAAACAAAGCTCGGGAAGAATTGTCTTAGAGAATACTGACTGAGGAAACTCTTTGAAAGAGCAAGATATGTTTTTTAGAAAAGATTGGAAGAGTCTTACCTAAAGAAGTTGAGATATGTTCTAAACAAGATTAAACTAGAAAGGCTCCTGAAACGTTTTAAACAAGATTACCTAGAAAGGCTTCTAAAAAGATATGGAACGTCTTAAACAAGATTACCTAAAGAGGCTTCTAAAAAGATATGAAACGTCTTAAACAAGACTGACCTAAAAAGATTCCTAGAAAGGATATGAAACTTCTTAAACAAGATTACCTAGAGAGGCTCCTAAAAAGGTATGAAATGTCTTAAACAAGACAACCTTGACAGGTTCCTATAAAGGATATGAAACTTCTTAAACAAGATTACCTAGAGAGGCTAAGATATGTCTTAGAGAAGATTGGATAAATATCTGGAGAGTATTACCTAAAGAGGTTGAGATGTGTCTTAAACAAGACTACCTAGAAAGGCTCCTAGACGAGAGATAAAATGTCTTAAACAAGACTAACCTAGAGAGGTTCCTTGAAAGGATGTGAAATGTCTTAAACAAAACTAACCTAGAGAGGTTTTTAGAAAGGATACGAAATGTCTTAAACAAGACTACAAGGTTAACCTAGATATGTCTTGAACAAGACTGACATAGAAAGAAAAAAGGTCTCAGCGAAGGCTACCTAGAAAGGTTGATAAGCGTCTTGGAGAAGACTACCTTGAAAGGTAAGAAATTCTTTGATTATTTCTGAATTGCCTTTGAAGAAAGGCTCGGAATGAAGCATCGGAATTGTATCTGTGAGCGTTAACATTAAATCGTTGATACGCTCGTATTTGCACTGTACTTGGATGATAACATCCTTTTGATTATGAAGTGACCTGAAAAGGCAGCGTTAGTTTTATGCAATGTCATGATGCATGTGTCATGTAATGAGATTCTCAAAATAAATGAGAATTATGTATGTACGACGATCCCACATTGTAGGTCGTAAATCATACAGGCGTAGGAAAGCCAATTATGCAGCAATGCTCCTTGTGTGATATTAGCGTGATTTCCCCAGTATCAGAAATTTTGAGAGACGCAACATTTATCCTGAAGGAAATATCCTTAGAGGGAACTCGAATATTACCATGTCATGCCACGAACCTGACATGCACTGCCCCAGTATTTGAATTCTTGAAAAATATGCCCCAATCAATAGGATCATTGATTGTATGCCCCTATAATCTTCGAAATTTTGCCCCTGTTTAGGAGAACCCCCTAGATGTGGTTCCCCCGGTTCAGGGATCTTTATTAGCAATGATCGCCTTTGATTAACCCAATCTCCCTGATGCTAGGTATTGATTTGAATATGAAGCAGATGCTTTTCAGAATTAGTCATGCGTCTTGGTCGTGTCCGATGGATAAAAATTCGCTGAATACTCAGAACGAGATGATGTCTTCTAGGAGATTACCTGAAGAGGTTCCTGGAAAGGATATGAGATCGTCTTAAACAAGACTGTGCTTTAAACAAAGCTCGGGGAGGCACGTTTGCAAAGAAGGTCAAAAGATTCCCATAGAGGACAGAGACTATTTTAAGGAATGTAGTGTTTTAAACAAAACTCAGGAAGAGACATTTCGAAGAAGACTATCCTAGCAAGGATGGGATGCCGCCCTGAAGAAGACTGTACTTTAAACAAAGTTTGACAAGGTTTACAAGAGGAATTTGAACATGTCTTGAAAAGATTGACGGGTGTCTTAAAGAAGATTACCTAGAAAGGTTCCTGGAAAGGATGAGGGATATTTTTTAGAGAATATTGCCTGAAAAAGGTGAGGGATGTCTTAAAGAAGACTACATGAAAAAGTTAAGAGATGTCTTACAGAAGACCATCTAGAAAAGGTTCTTATAAGGGAATGTGTCTTAGAGAAGACTATCTGAAAATATTTCTGAAGATGGCGAGAGACACCTGGAAAGGTTTATAGAAAGAACGAGAGGATGTGTCTTAAAAAGACTATTTGAAAAGGGCTCCTAGAAAGGATAATAGATATTTGAGCATGTCTTAAAGAAGATTGCCTGAAAGGATTAAGAGACGTTCTTAGAGAAAATTACCTAAAAAGGTTCCTAGAAAGGATGTGAGAATAGTATTAACACCATCTTATATGAAGTGACCTTTGCAACGTGCCCCCAGGTAATGGACTTGCCCCATGGGCTATTCAGAGTCCTTGAGAGATTCCATGGATCTTGATTAGATTGCCCTAGATAAATAGGATGACAACGGGCTATGCCTTGTGTATACACCAGCCATCCGAGTCAGGCGTACGAGATATTTCTTCTTTGATATGCTTTTAAAGCTATTTCGACTGTCGGTAGGATTTTTAGCCATTAGCCATGCCCCATGCAACTTCTCCCTGATGTTAAAACATTTGAATCTATATAGACAAGTGTGCTTTATAATGAAATTCATAAGATGCGAATGCATACGTCTGTCTTGAAAGTTTAAAAACATTTTTGAGTAAAGCAGAGTTTTTTTTTTGTAAGAAAGTGATATCAACTCAAGAGTTATAGTAGAACTTAAGGAGTCGGGATACCTTTTGGTAACGGCATGCTTTCGAACTAACCATGCTTCAGTTAGGACTTTTAAGGGTTGTAACGTGGCCTGGTTCACGGTTTTAAAAAACAATGGATATAATGGCTCAAAGTTTATTTGTACCCATCCCAATCTTCGTGACGTTCTCCAGTCCTATGCTCAGTTAACTATGCATTTAAGCTCCAAAAGACTTTGGGTGTTATAATGTTGACATTTATGATGGTTCAAAAACCAAAGGTTTATTTGCAAAGGCGGTCATCCTCCTTTTTTGTAATGTTTTCCATTTGTCGAGGATGCATAGTGACCTCTTTTTTCACTTTAATATCCCTGATTTTTGCCTGAACTGTTTATTTAAAATTACAGTCAGCGGGATGCCCCCCATTTTTCCTGAGCCCTCTTAATAGGCAGGGCTTGCGTTGTTTTTTCTTTTTCTTTACGGACATTGACTGCCAGGTTTAATTATGACGGAGAACCATCGGTGATTATGTTCAAATGAATAATTTGGGATAATCGAGTTAACTGAACAGCTACCCTACCCCAGGTTATATTTTGAGGGTTTTTATTTTGTACGTGAAGGGAAACTCCTACTTCTTAGGCTCGAAGGGGTTGACGAGGGATTAACATCCTTATATCTCCACTGTATTGGAATTGAAACAATGCCTGTACATCGTCAACATGGTCTGTTCGAAAGCGTACTGTATGAGATTGTGGTATCGTTTTCGTCATTCTCCCTCTAAAGGTACACATCTTTGAACAAAAGTTGAATATCACAAATAATAAAACCAAGTAAAAACACAGTTTTGAATATAGCGAAAACACTAGGAATAAACCAAGACAAACGTAAGCAATGCATTAATGATTATTGTAAAGTACATAGCGTATACCGCAAAACCAATGTTTAAACAAACAGAAAAGAAATTGCGAATGAAAACAAAACTAATGATCTAAGAAACCCTCATTCTAGCCACTTATAGCATTAGACTTGCGAGGCTGTTCGAACTCAATGAGCCCTTCTTCAATTAAATCTTGGATCTTGTGCTTCAACGGCCCACAATCCTCTGTATCATGACCAGGACTATCTGAATGATAAGCGCATCTAGCATGATGCTTGTACCCAGGAGCGGGGTTAGCTGGAGCTGAGTATGGAGGCAGCAGAGTTACCAAGTTCTGATTGAGCAGATGTTGCAAAGCTTGAGATAGTGGCATGTGCAACGGGGTGAATGATCGTTTTGGCTTTGACCTCCAGGTGCGTTGGCCACCCTGTTGTTTTTGCTGATCCTTCTGTTGTAGTGCCGGGGTCTGATTAACCAGGATTGCCCCCACAGTGTTGGGTTCCTTTTTCCCATCATATGACTTCTTTGCGTGATAGGAACCTGAGAGTGCCCCTTGTATCTTCCCATTTTTTATCCCATTTTCAATCCTTTCACCAATGACTACCAAGTCCGAGAACCCTGAAGATATGCTTCCGACCATCTTATAGTAGTATGGTCCTTGCAAAGTCTCATAAATATGTCCACCAGTTCTTTTTCCATCAATGGAGGTTGGACTCGAGAAGCCATTTCCCTCCACCTTTGGGCATACTCCTTGAATGATTCATCCTTCTTTTGTGACATATTTTGTAATTGCATCCGGTTGGGTGCCATGTTCAGGTTGTACTTGTATTGCTTCAAGAATGTGTTAGCAAGATCATTCCAGCTTCGGATATAGGATTTCTCCAATTGCATGTACCAGTCAACAGATGCCCCGCTTAAGCTATCTTGGAAGAAATGTATCATCAGCTTTTGATCGTGGGCATAAGCAGCCATTTTTCGCACATACATGCGCAAGTGGTTCCTCGGACATGTGAGTCCTTTGTATTTCTCGAAGTCAGGAATCTTGAATTTGTGTGGGATAGTCAAGTCTGAGACCAAACTCATTTCGAAGGCATCCACATCGAAAGCATCGTATCCTTCTACCACCTTTAGTCTCTCCTCTAGCGCTTTGATCTGTTCACTGTCCTTGAAGTCTTCCCTAGAGTTGGGATTAGACTGCTGCGTCTGAGGTGCTTGGTCTGTGTTGTCCACCTCTTGTACTCCGTATTGTAGATTCAGGTAATCATCATCCTTAGGGACATTGTTAGTAGGAATGCGAACCGTGCGGGTTATCCCTTTAGTCTGTGGAGTGGGGACAAATCCTTCTTGAGAGGCCTCTCCCTCCTCTTGGGTCGTAGCGACCTTCTTAAAAGAGTGAGCCTTTTTCTTGTGAGGGTCATAGCCTCGAACATATCCTAACAATGGGTTGCCATCGTTCGGTATCTCGTCATACTGGTCTTGAACCTCCTTAGCCTTGTCTTGCTTATCCTTGAGATCTTTCATGAAGCTCAGCATTTGGGTCATACCTCCTTTAACTTCTTCTATACTAACTTTCAGTTGATCAACCTCCTCACGAAGAGCGGCTTGATTATGTTCTAGCTGATCCATTGATTTCTTTTGCTGAAATCTTGTCCGATAAGACGGTCGCGATGTTAGATTATCCTTCCCAATGGTCTCTTGCTCTGAAGGCAAAAGAGAAATCTTCTTTCAATGCCATGAAACTGATATGCATGTCATGAGTGATATGTTTTATTCATGTTTATGTCTT
This sequence comes from Vicia villosa, assembly GCF_029867415.1. NCBI lineage: Eukaryota > Viridiplantae > Streptophyta > Magnoliopsida > Fabales > Fabaceae > Vicia > Vicia villosa. The sequence continues at coordinate 22,604,498 of NC_081183.1, read as the reverse complement.
ATCCACATCCATTGATTAAATATAATAACTCCTTTTTTGTTTCTCATTATTTTCGTGGATAAGACATGATGCAAGAATGCACATGATGCAAGAATGCACATGATGCATGATGAATGCCACAGTTATACGATATATATATATATATATATATATATATATATATATATATAATAATGAAAACGTATAATTAAACATATAAGCACATAAGCCTTAGGTTCATAGGTTCGATGTAACGACTTAAGGTGCCTACCCTTCCCATTGGTATGTTCTAGAAGGTCTCATGGGATCGTTCGTAGCCGCCAAGACTTCTTGTCTCTTTGGATTTTGGAACAACTCATTGGTCCATGAGGTTCGAATTTTAGGGGTTGGTTCCCAGAGAGATCAGCTAAATACCAAGTCCAGCCCTCAACAAGGTCAAGCCTCGTATCAGACCTTTCCGGATATTCAACCCACTCTGAGTGGAATTATAATAAGACTCGTAGGCGATGTAGTTCCCCTCTGGTCTTAATTATAATTCCCACGCTTAGGCTTAACAGCAATAATATATAACCCAACAGTGCAAATATATATATATATTAATATAACATTTAAACATTTAATGCAAATATATTAACATAAGCAATTAACATTTAGGCAAATAATAAAAATGAAATAAATAAATAAATAGAAATTAAATATTTATTTAAAAAAAAATAACCCTAAACCAAATTCTAATTTTGGCAAATTTGCCAAACCCTAAAAAAGTTCGCCAAAAACCTAAAAAAGTTTGCCAAAAACCTAAACCCTGCCAAAACCTAGGAGCATAATAATTTACAGTTTTGTTATCACTATGGTCCCCAGCAGAGTCGCCAGCTGTAGCAACCTGCCCTAAAAATTAAAGATTAGAGTCGCCACCTATTCTGAAGGGCGAATAGGAAACCCTACGCAGTTAAGAGATCGGGGTAAGTTATTATAATTAGGTCGAGGGAAGGTGTTAGGCACCCTCAACCCTTTCCTAAAGGCTGCATTGTAAGGCAAAGGGTTATGGCAATATTTATGAGGTTTATAGCTAATGAAGTATAAAGGGTAAAAATTGAGATTTTAAGTGAATTGAGATTTTAGGTAGGGGGACTCGCCTTGGTTATCCAAGTGCCTACGTATCTCCTTAGGGAGAATCAGAGTCAACGTAGTTCGAGCACAGGGTTGTACGCCTTTGAATTAGTATGAGGTTGTTTGAAGGCTTTTTGACAGGCCTGTCGTAGTTTGAATTTGATTTGAAAGGCAATTTGAATTGCCTGGTCGGAAAGGATGAAAATCCGTAGTATCGTGGTTTAGTGTTTTTTAGATGTTTTGGGCGTACAACCCTGATTTGATGTGGCACCGTTAGATGCGGTGATCAATAGATTTGATCAGTATAGCTAACGGATTAAGGGGCATTGCTGGTTACTCAGATCGATAGATTCGATCATCGCGGGCAGCAAATTGAATGTATTTTGAATTATATATATATATATATTATGTATGTTTTATCTCTCGTCTAAAGCGACTAATAGATTTAGTCGGGTCGAGGAAAGAATTAGTAAGAAATTATTAAATTATTAAATAATCAAAAAGATTATTTCTCGTCTACTACGACTAATAGATTTAGTCGGTTTGAGGAGAAAATTAAATTGAATAAAAAAAATAATTAAACAATTATTAAAATTATCAATAAAAAAAATTAATTAGTTTGTATTAATTGGAAAAAAATTTAGGCGCAGGGGGTGCATTTTATTCTGAGTAGTAATTATTGGGGTGTGTTTCCCGTTCCTTCACGAGCATCTACACCCGCTCTGGTTCTTCCTGCTTGTATCATTCAACCTGTGTAAACCACTGTTTAAAGTAAAGAAAGGGGTACCACTTTCATAAGCCACTGTCAACCACTGTAATAAGAGCTAAAGGACTATGAACCTTAAGATTGCACGAACAATGGATCGAGTAAATAGGAATCGGGGAGGAATCGAACCTCCCGGCCGGCTAGCCCGCGTTCCAACCGATCCGCCTCCATCCTCCACTCCGTCCTTCGTTCTCCCTTAGAATCAATAGGAATACTATCTGTCTTTTAACCGCTCCGTGGGTAGTCCTATGCGTAAGGGCAAAGGCCCATTTACATAGGGGGCCCGTCTGATCAGGTGTGCGTGGGTGTATGGGTTGTGATGGAATGGATTGATCAGGATCGTCCAATCTGGATCCTGTGGTCTGTATGTGAAGTTTAGATGAGGGACTAGGATAAGGCGCTGGGTGTTGCTTGATGATGAACCAATCACGTGGCCTGGGAGTGGCCACGTGTCGTGTGACTGTTGGACCGGGAGAGGTAACCTTATCCCTTCTCTTTGTGCCTTTTTCCATAACTAAAATTTTGGTTTACCAAAGTGACTGAATCCCTTCCCCATTCAACTCTCCTTCGGCCTTCTCTCTTACAAAACAAACAAAAAAAAACGCAAAATTTCCTCACCTCTCTCTTCGACTCTCCTTTTTCTTATACAAACATCCACAAAATTCCAGAAAAGCAAACCTCCGGCCCCCTCTTCACACCGTGAACCACCGTCTCAAAATCGTCCCCAGAAACACAAGTGCGAAAGAAAAACAAACCTTATCCCTTTCCAATTCGTCCCCACTATTTCCAGATTCGAACACAAAGAGCAAGCATAACAACGTAAAAATTTCTAAGTTAAGTTCTATGGATGTTTACCATGTGTTCTTGAGTTGTTGGAACGTGTAAGCTCCAAACTTGTCGTTAATCTCCTTCTCCTACGTGTGTTTGCAGGTACAGGATGAAGATCCAAGGTTTGAAGTGTTCGTCTTTGCGGCGGCTACGATTTTCAGAATCCCCCCTTTTCATCTTATTCCTCTTCTGTTTTATATCTAGGTTTAGATATATGTTTTAGGAAGAAACAGATTAGATCAGGTTTTCATTGAATCTGATTTACGTTTTTCTCTTTGTAATTGATTTTGATTGATTCCGATTTCGTAAATCTTTGATTTAATCTGTTTTATTAAGATTTGATTATTATTTTGATTCTGTTACGCGTTTGATTGAGGATCCATGGGCCTGGGCGTTGAATTGTATTAGGGATTGTGTTGATGTTGCAGCGGCGGCCGCTAGGTTTCTGTTGGGAGTCTGATGTGCGTGGGAACAAAGATGAACAGGGCCTGGGTCGGGTTGACCCGGTCCACCCTTATTCCACATGTAACCCAGCGTACTATGCCCAATGCTCTTGACCCAATTACCAAGCCCGATAACGGTTCTTTTTGCTGCTGTTGCTCTGTGGCCCAAAACGACAACAAAACCCAATAACTTCAATTGCCTTGTTTTAATTAATCAATAAAACAAATTAATTAGTTAATAACACACTCCCAATAAAAAACCAATTAGTAATATTGTAATAATAATAATTAACGCTAATTAATAATTATAATTATAATATACTAATAATAATACTTGGTTATCCCCGATATTAATTTTAAACTAAAAATAGGGATTAAAAAATTTTTATGGTTAGTAGTAACATCTAAAAAGAAGAGAAATGATAATACCAATGGGTCTGAACCAAATTGGATCTCAAATATTTGCTATTCACACCTCATTTGTTTTAATCAATTTATAAGGGCATTTTATAAGAGATCGAGTTTAATAATAGGTATACTAAACCCCATGGTTCCTAATTTTTAACGCCCTTAATAAATTGACAGATGCAAATTATACCGGGTAAATTTTGGGGTATGACAGTAGGGTATAAGCTTTTTCATTACCCTAATTAAGTTGACTGTTGTCAAAGAATTTCAACTGTTTTCTGTCTCCGATCAAACAGACGATCCAGGTTTTCATACAACAAAACCTTGTATCTCTTCAACTGTTTCTTATAAACAGTAAATAAATCTTTGGGTCTCTAATAGAGTGTAAGTCCCAGCACCTTTTTCTTTTCTTAGTTTGTTTTCAAAACTGTATTTACAAAATCTTCTCTCTGTTTTCAAAATATTCTTCTGGTATTTGAAGGGCATTATTCCCGGTGAAACTTTTCAGATACCTATGTGACCTTTGTCCATCTTCATTTCTTCTGTTTTCAAAAACCTTTAACTGTTTAATATAAATATTCAACTGTTATCAATAAAATTGCTCGTAAGGCTTTGTACATACTCCTTCAAAGGCCTCCACTCCATCCAGGTTAGGCTTTATAGCTTTCAATTTACAGTCTTTATTTAAATTACTGTCAAATATAAATTGTTTATATATTGTTTAGAACTACGTCTGAGTATAAACCCTAGGACAGTTAAACTATAAATATTATAGGAATATGGCCTAGGATTGAGAATGTCTTCCCGGTGAAGGCTCTTTCCTAATTAGAGATCTTTAGTTCAAACCCTCAAAATGAATTATTCCCGGTGAAACATCTTGAAAAAGCCTTAGAACAAAAAACTAGGACGCATCCACCCAAGAGGAATTATTCCCGGTGAAACCTCTTACCCATTTGCTTAGAGCCAAATTAAGTTCAAAACTACATAGCTTTCTCTTGTGCTATAACAAGGACCCTCGATGACCCTCGATTAGCCTCCTCTTAGGCTTTGTACAAGGCCCCACAGGCTTCTTAAAAGCATTCCTAGCTTCCTCTTGAGCTTGTATACAAGGACCCATCAGGTTTCTTTTAAACATAGGAACAGGTCTTTAGTTACCTTTTAGCCTATCCTGGTGAGTTTCTTACATTCTTCAAACCAGACTTTAAACAAGCTAAGATTTGTCTCAATCTCCCATTGAGTACACCTTTTGGAATGAGAGACATGGACAGTCTCTGTCACCCTTATCTTCATTAATCTTCCTTAGCAGAGTCTAGGATCCATATTTGTTTATCCTTGGTTAGTGTCAGCCTCAACCTTGGGCCTCATACAAGGCATGAAATAATGACTTCCCTAGTTAAGAGTTAGCCACAACTCTGGGCTTTGTACAGAACACCAAATAAAATACATCAAATAAATGCTCTCTAGCTAGAGTCAACCTCAATTCTGGGCTTTGTACAGAACACAAAAACTTCTTAGTATAAGTCAACCCCCAGTAAAATTATCTCCCAGAGTCAATAAAATAATAAGTCAAACAAAAGCCTCAAGCTTGGGCCTCATACAAGTTAGCTAAAATCAAATCTTTTATACAGTAGATGGATATAGCTTATCTCTATAGAGAGATCTTTCTCCTATCTCACCACATTCAAACAAACAAACATTACATTACATTTTAATTTTTATCAGTCTCCCATTTAGGATTTTGAAAGGCATGCTCTGGCAGTAAAACCCAGGCATGTGGTAACTTTCCCTAATTTGGATGAGCATCTTTCTTTCATTCAAGACGCAGTTGACTGGTATACTTGCACATACACAAGTAAGGTCCCCCTCTTGAATGAAATGAATTCAGTTATTATGTCACTCTTTTAATGTTTGTGGTGGAATAGTAGAAATACCTCTCTGTAAAGATGATTTCATGTCTCTTTACTGTAAACAGAGATTTAATTCAAGCTTCAACCTTGAGATTTAAGCAAGGCACCAAAAATCATTAATTTCCCTAATTAGTTCTCCGAACTACAATAAGCTCTGACTTCCATTAGGGATATGTAGGCATGAGGTTCACAAGGAATCTCAGCGAGCTAATAAAATACCAAAAATAGTCAGTCTGTCTTTCTTTCTTTTAATTTAATTCAATTCCTTCTCCTAGCACAAAGGAGAAACTTTCCCAATAATAAGCAACAAACACAAATACATAGACACAGAGAAGGTTCCCGTAGAGTACTACGGATATGTAGGGTGCTTAAACTCTTCCCTATGTATAACCGACCTCCCGGACTCCAGAATTTCTAGTCTAGGTGAATCCCCACACTTAGCAAACTCCTAGGGTTTATTTGAGATCTTTTTCCCCTCTCCTACTCGTAGGATAATTAAAAAGTTCGTGTGATATCGTAGGAAGAACTGAAACAAAATTCATCCCGCCACGGGCGCATTCTCCTTCCAAATTCCGCGTGAAGGGTCTAGCGTGCAGTCCTCCCAAGTGAAACGGGGAGGTAAAAAAACGACACCACAATAATATCATCACATCATCAAACATCAATTAAACACATTTCAAATCATCAAATCAAGCATTTGTTCATAAACCCTAACATCTCTACACACAACTTCCATGGATGCAAATATACAATTAAATCCCACCCAAAACATTATCATACATCCCTTTAGCATGAAAGAATCGCACCCTTACCTTAGGTTTGGATTGAAGACAACTCTAGCTTCAATATTGAGATTCCCCTCTTTCTCTTCACTCTACTCTTCTTTCACAACTTGTCAAAATGAGCTTCTAAGTCTAAAACCCCTAAAACCCTTGTTTTGTGTAACTTACTATCTTTCTCATTACTAATGGGTCTTAAATCACACCCTACACTTACTAATGCTACCTTAAGCCCAATAACTCTCCCAATTTATTAACTTATATTATTTACGATAAAACCCCACAAATAATGCCAATATCGCACAAGCACTCAATTAACACATAATTTAGTAAAACAAAACACATATCATAACACAACATAATTAAATAAAACACGCAAACTAAAAACGGGCGTTACAACCTCTGTCGCCATGTTGTCTCTTGTAACCCTGTGTATTACTTCATCTGAATTTTGCTCCCTATTGACCACAACTATCCTAGGTTGTTCCTCAGGAATCTCCTGTCGAATAGCACTAGTTCTCCGGGTCTGCCGTTCCAACTCTACCTCTTGATTTCTTTCTTCTGGCCTTTGCCTAGGTGGTCGAACTGGATCTAGGATAGGTTCTAAAACTGGTTCGTCTTCCTAAACGACAACCTGGTTGTTTCTTCGTCGAGTAGACGTTTGAGAGGCCCCTAAGAAATCTGTTATACGCCCCATTTGTGTAGATATTCGTTGGTATGTATCAACATTATCCTGGTTAGTCCTAGTAATGTTTGTTATTAAGGGAGAAAAGATTGAACCCATTTCTCGAGCAAGTACACCCACCATGTCATGGTTGCATGCATCCATCTCTTGCCTAAATGCTGCTTGGTTATTTGTGGTTAATGTAGGCATTTGGTCCGATAGGCCTGGATTTTGTACACTTCAACCGACTAATCCTACGTTTGGCGAAAAGGTTGCGGTAATAGGATGGGTGTATGTAGGTCCACCACCCTGCATTCCTGTCATATAGGATGCTGGAATTCCATAAGGTCGTGGGTTCCAAGGCCTATAACCTTCGAGTCCTGTTGGTCTCAGGGTAAATGGTGGTCACTGACTTGCAAAATTTTTCAAAAAATGTGGGATTTCTGTTGTGCTTGTAAAGGGTGGTACCGTAGTCGAACTAAGTACTGGTATCATCCCTGTTGACATCGAAGTAGATTCGGGCATGGCCTGGGAACTACTCACGGCCGCGGACCCTATCGTTGTAGGAATCGCTTGTGTTTCTGGCATAGAGGTCGAAACATTTGTTGTACTTGCAGCAATTGTACCTGACCCTTGTGGGGGATCTTGTGTTCACCTTTCACTGGTTGAATTGACCATTTTCTTTTTGTACTTACGTTTAGGAATTGGTTGTGAATTATGGGTTGATTTACCACTCCTAAGGTTCATACAAGGTTCTAATATGTTCTAAACCTATAAGTCAAAACGAAAATCAAATAACAACTTTTGACACCGTCCCACTGGGCGTGCCAATTTATTTATGGTGATTTCCGATAAACAACCGCTAGTTCTCCAAACTATGACTATACTTTGGTTACTTGCAGGATCGACTAGATTGATCCTAGGACATGTGTCGAAAAGTTGTCTTTTATGATGACTTGGTTCATACTCTTTTGGTTTTTAGTTCTTTTATAATGTGATGGTATAAATCTACGAACAACTACGAAATGAAACTAGATGCAACGAAAGATAAACTAGTTAGACAATAAACATAAATAATCTTCGACGAGAATGTAAAGGAAATTTAAATTTCGAATATGAAAAGACTTGACGAGAAAGTAAAGGAAGTTAAAGATACTTCGATCTTATAATAGAAAGACAAACATATACAAGGTGTTGGTGTTACACGTACATTTCTCAGCGAAAACTCTTTCTCTAACGCTTGATACTTGAGTCATTTGTGAGTAATTTGTACAAAATGAACACCCCGGATCCTATTACTAAGACCCTTATTTATACTAATTCGACCCTAACGGACCTACACTAACGAAACGCCACGTTGCACGTATGCATGTGCTTCGAATCCATAGGGCTCCATCTGTCCTCCTTGATTCAAACGGAACTTTTTGAATTTCAAACCTTCCCACTCGAATCTTATTTGATTCGTGACAACGTGTCTTTCGTGAGAATATATCAAAATACCTTAAGTTTCAACAATCTTTGTATTTCGAAGACCACTCAAGGCTTCGAAGATTGCCTATCTCGATTCAGCTTCGATTTTAGGAATCTTCATCATATATAACATTCTCAAAAATAGCCATTCAAAGCCATTCTTTCTTCGAAACTTAAATCTTCGAAGAATATAAATATCATTCAAAATCTCCAGCTAACAATATGATAGACCACATTTTTTAAGAAAGGAAAGAAATTCCTAAAATTGTATATGATAGTCTACGTTTTTGGAGAAGGGAAATAAATTCAAGAAATTGCATATGATAGTCCACGTTTTTAAAGAAGGGAAAGAAATTCCCGAAATTGCATATGATAGTCCACGTTTTTGAAGTAAGGAAAGAAATTTCTAAAATTGTATATGATAGACCATGTTTTTTAGAAGAGAAATAAATTCCATAAATTACAAACGATAGTACACGTTTTTAGAGAAGGGAAAGAAATTCTAGAATTGACATATAATAGTCCACGTTTTTGGAGAATGGAAAGAAATTTGCAGAAATAGCATATGATCGACCACATTTTTGAAGAAAGGAAAGAAATTCCAAAAGAGAAGGGAAATAAATTTAAAAAATGACATATGATAGTCCATGTTTTAAGGAAGGGAAAGAAGTTCCAGAAAATTGCATATGATAGTCCATGTTTTGGAGAAGGGAAAGAAATTTCAGAAATTGCATATGATAGACCATAATTTTTGGAAAAGGGAAAGAAATTCCAGAAATTGTGCATGATAGTCCACGTTTTTTGGAAAAGGGAAAGAAATTTTCATAAATTGCATATGCTAGACCATGTTTTTGGAGAAAGGAAAGAAATCTGTAGAAATTGCATATGCTAGACTAAGTTTTTGGAGAAGGGAAAGAAATTCCATAAATTGCATATGATAGTCCATGTTTTTGGAAAAGCGAAAGAAATTTCAGAATTGCATATGATAGACCATATTTTTTGGAGAAGGGAAAGAAATTCCAGAAATAGCATATGATAGTCCTTGTTTTTGGAGAAGGGGGAGAAATTTGCAGAAATTGCATATGCTATACCCCGTTTTTGGAGAAGGGGAAGAAATTCCAGAAATTGCATATGATAGTCCATGTTTTTGAAAAAATTAAAAAAATTCCCAAAATTGTATATGATAGTCCACGTTTTTGGTGAAGAGAAATAAATTTCAGAAATTGCATATGATAGTTCACTTTTTAAAGAAGGGAAAGAAATTCCAGAATTTACATTTAATAGTCCACGTTTTTGGAGAAGGGAAAGAGATTTGCAGAAATTGCATAAGATAGACCACGTTTTTGAAGAAAGGAAAGAAATTCCTAAAGTTATATATGATAGTCTAAGTTTTTGGAGAAGGGAAATAAATTCAAGAAATTGCATATGATAGTCCACGTTTTTAAAGAAGGGAAAGAAATTCCGAAAATTGCATATGATAGTGCACGTTTTTGAAGTAAGGAAAGAAATTTCTAAAATTGTATATGATAATCCACGTTTTTTAGAAGAGAAATAAATTCCATAAATTACAAACGATAGTCCACGTTTTTAGAGAAGGGAAAGAAATTCTAGATTTGATATATAATAGTCCACATTTTTGGAGAAGGGAAAGAAATTTGCAGAAATTGCATATTATAGACCACATTTTTGAAGAAAGGAAAGATATTCCAAAAGAGAAGGGAAATAAATTTCACAAATTGCATATGATAGTACACGTTTTAAGGAAGGGAAAGAAGTTCCAGAAATTGCATATGATAGTCCACGTTTTTGGAAAAGGGAAAGAAATTTCGGAAATTGCACATGATAGACCATATATTTTGGAAAAGGGAAATAAATTACCCGAAATTGCGTATGTTAGTCCAAGTTTTTTGAATAGGGAAAGAAATTTGCAGAAATTGCATATCCTAGACCATGTTTTTGGAGAAGGAAAAGAAATTCCAAAAATTGCATATGATAGTCCATGTTTTTGAAGAAAGGAAAAAAAATGCTGAAATTGTATATGATAGACATAGTCCATGTTTTTGGAGAAGGAAAATAAATTCCAGAAATTGCATCTAAAAGTCCACTTTTTAAAGAAAGGAAAGAAATTCAAGAATTTACATTTAATAGTCCACGTTTTTGGAGAAGGAAAAGAAATTTGCAAAAATCGCATATGATAGACCATGTTTTGAAGAAAGGAAAGAAATTCTTAAAATTGTATAAGATAGTATACGTTTTTGGAGAAGGGAAATAAATTGCATATGATAGACCATGTTTTTAGAGAAGGGAAAGAAATTCTTGAAATTGCATATGATGTCCACGTTTTTAGAGAAGGGAAAGAAATTCCAGAAATTGCATATGATAGTCCATGTTTTTGAAGATAGGAAAGAAATTTCTGACATTGTATATGATAGTCTATGTTTTTGGAGAAGGGAAATAAATTCCTGATATTACAAATGATAGTCCATGTTTTTAGATAAGGGAAAGAAATTCTAGAATTGACATATAATAGTCCACGTTTTTGGAGAAGGTAAAGAAGTTTGCAGAAATTGCATATGATAGACCACATTTTTTAAGAATGGAAAGAAATTCCTAAAGAGAAAGAAAATAAATTACAGAAATTGCATATGATAGTCCATGTTTTTAGGAAGGGAAAGAAGTTCCAGAAATTGCCTATGATAGTCCATGTTTTTGGAGAAGGGAAAAAAATTTACAAAAATTGCATAAGTTTGCTTCCCAATGACTTTCACCATAGATTCTTCCTTCATCAATTTTTCAGTTTGGGAATACCTCTGACTTCTTCCTTTGACAACACTTTCTTTATACCTTTAAAGTGCAAGTGACCAAGCTTTTGATGCCATAACTTTACTTCATCTTCTTTTGACATCAAGTATATGGAGAAATAATTTGCTTCTTAAGGAGTCCATAAATAACAACTATCTTTTGGTCTGGTTTCCTTCATGATAACTTCATTGTTCTTATTTTTTACTATGCATTAAGATTTAGTAAAGTTAAATTTGAGACCTTGGTCACATAGCTGACTAATACTTATCAATTTAGCAGTCAACCCTTTAACAAACAACACAACATCAAGACTAGGCATTCTTATGCAGTCCAGCTTTCCAACACCTTTTATTTCACCCTTTGATCTATTTCCAAAAGTGACATAGCTAGTGGAATGTGATTTAATATCCACCAAGAATTTCTTGACACCAGTCATGTGTCTAGAACAACCACTAACAAAATAACAATCCTCTCTGACACAAGCTCTGAGAGAGGTGTGAGAAATGAATCTAGAAGTCCCATTTTTGGGAATCCACATTTTCTTTGCTTTAACAACAATCAGTTTTCTTTTGGGTTACGCAACAGGTTTGGGATAACCTTATAATTTGTAACAGTAAGGTTTTATGTGACCAAACCTTCCATAATAATGACATCTTCATCTTTGAGTCTTACTTCCTGAGTACTTATTATGATGTCTTTGTTGATGTTGGGACATTTTATTTGATATCTTTTGTTCTTATTTCTTTGGATGGAAAAACTTCACTCTAGGACCTTTTCCTTTGTTCATCACAACTTGATTATCATAACCAATACCTTTAACATTTCCAGCATTCTCTCCAGTTTGAAGAATCTTATCCAGCAATCAGAACTACCATTAAGCATATTTGTAGAACTAGTCATATTGTCAAGTTTTTAATTGAGCAATACAACTTCATCCTTCAGATCATAGATGATATACAAATGCTCCACTTTTTCAGCTTGTAGTTGAGAAATGACTTTCTTTTGATCTTCTCCCATATGACATACTTCTTCACTATTTAGGCATAACTCCTTGTATGATCTTCTCCCATATTGTCAAGTTATTCACAGTCTAAATCTTCATTAGAATCGCAAAATCCAGTCAATGCAGTAACCAGTTTGGCAGACTCCTCTTCAGGGTCACTTTCATAATCATATTTCGACCATGATGCAGATATGCTCTTCTTCTACTTCTTGAGATAAGTGGGACGATAAGCTCTTATGTGTCCAAACCCTTTACATCCATGACATTGGATTCCTTTTCGTTGGTTAATCTTTTCTTTAGTTCTAGGTCTTCTCCCAAAATCGTGAAATTTTTTTGATGTCGAGTGACTTGTTCTAGACATTTGATTTTCACTTCTAGTCCATCTTCTTCATCACTTTGTTGAATTGTCTTCCAACTACCACAATAACATTAGATATCCCTTCATAGGTATCTAGGTCACATTCATCTTCTAAGTCTTTAGTATAAGAGACAAAGGAAATGCTTTTCTTCTTTTTAGACTTTTCATTGATCCCTAATTCAAATGTCTGTAGAGTACCCATAAGTTCATCAACTTTAATGTTGTTTATATCTTAGGCTTCTTCAATGGAAGTTACCTTCATGCCAAACCTCTTTCGAAGAGATCTGAGAATTTTTCTGACCAACTTAGCTTCTGACATCTTTTCCCTAGGGCACTTGAGGCATTAGCTACTTTAGTAATAATCATGTGAAAGTCATGAATTCTCTCATCCTCCTTCATTCTTAAGTTCTTAAACTTGGGGTGATAAATTGAAGTCTTGACATCTTCACCTTAGAGGTTCCTTTATGAGTAGTCTTAAAGATCTCCCAAGATTCTTTAGCAATAGTACCACTACTTATCTGTTTGAAGATATTCTTGTCCACTCTATTGAACAGGGCATTCAATGATTTGGAGTTACCTTGAGCTAGTTTATCATCTTCATCATACGAATCTTCCTCAGCTTTCAGTACATCAGTAATCTTCCCATCCTTATCTCTAGCCTTTGGTGGATCTTGACTATAGATTTCCAAGTCTTGTTATCCATGGATTTAATAAAAATACACCATACGAGCTTTCCAATAGTCATAGTTGGTTCCATCAAGAATGGGTGTTTTGCTCATAAATCCTCCTCCTTGTCCATTGTACCAGAAAGTAACTTCCCTGAATCTCACCCAGATACAGAGCAGGATGCCTGCTCTGATACCAATTAAAATTCTGGTATGCAAATATCAGATGTCTTAAGAGATGTCGAGACACTGATAGTTGATCAAATCACAATAAATAATATAAACACAGATAAGAATACTGAAAGTAAAAGAACACACAGAGTTATTAACCTAGTTCGATATACAACAACACCTACGTCTGGGGGCTACCAAGCCAGGGAGGAAATTCACTAAATAATATCAGTTTGTATACCTTCAGCAAATTATCTTCAGCTTACAATCTACTCACCTAATCATTACCTCTGCATAACTTTTACCTAAGACTCACTTAGGTATGAGACCGTTCTCACTTCCCTTTCAACCACACCGGTGATGAAATAATACTATTTTAAATGTTTCAAAAGTTACACTTCAAATACATACAAACACTCAATACTTAAAAGCTTAAGAGTGATTAACAGAACTTACAACTCAATAGAGATAATCCTTCTCTTATACCAAGATGATATTAGAGAGGCTCAAAATTAACATGAACACACAAACCCTAAAAGATCACTTAAACATAATACACGTTCCACACATAAATTTGGCTTGTAGCCTTCTATTTATAAGCATAGTTTGGACTGGATATGGCCTTAAAAATCTAGCAAGGTAGCTGCTAAAACTCAGCAGAATATTCTGCATAAAAGTAGGTCTTCAATCAAGGGTTTCCTAAAATGTCTCAACATTTAAAAAAACATAAAATCTTTAAATTCAAACAGAATCTGTGATTCCTCAATCTTGATCGCCACATAGGATTACTTAATATTCATAGAATATTCAGTAATCTATAAGTAGACCAAATGTATCCAATCTGCAAAACTATAACAAACAAGATGTCGAATCTTCGTGTTAGGACATTTTGGTCAACATGTTTCTCTACGTGTTAGAACATCTTGTTCAACATGTTGCTGCTGCCAAGTTAGTTTTACCAAAATTACTGCCAATCATAATTATAGAGACTTAACAAAAGCACTTGGGGTTAACCAAGGTTTATTGAATTAAATTGAGAAATTGGCTTGAGTACGAACTGAAGTGGAAAATAAATTTCATGTTAATCAAGCATTTGAGACTTATCTTGAAAGATTAATTTTAACCGCGACTTATTTTCTTATATTAACAATCATGCATTATCTAAAGAAACAGTGAAATAAAACAATAAAAATAAAGACGAGAGAGACACTATCAATACAAGAGCTTATCAAAGCTTAAGAGAATAAAACCAATAAATAAAATAATAAAAGGGAGAGGGGTGCACTATCAATACATAATGTGTGAACAGTTAAAAGAAATAAAAGAAAATGCGAAAAATAAAATAAATAAAGCATAAAAGAAATAATAAAGGGATGGAGATCCGCGATCAATACATGAATAACAATAACTGACATAAAAATAGAGCGGGGGTGGATTATCAATATAAGAATAAAATAAATAAAGCATAAAAGAAAAATAATTAAAAGGAAAAAATATGCAATTAATAAATTGAATTAAAAACTAAAATGATAAAGCAATTAAGAAAGATTGGAAAAATAAATCAAATAAAAGAGCGATGTTGGCCCAAACAGGGTGCAAAGAGCACTAGAAAATAGTGGCCTAAGCCCATATGAGCGTTGGACCAACCAGCCACCAAACAAAAAAAATAGGGTAAAATACAAAAAAGGAGCATGATTAAACGGATGGCCAGGATTTAATATGAGTTTTCTTCAAGAACAACAACAACCTTCATTCTTATTTTGCTCACAACTTGCTTAAAACTTTTCATAGAATTAAGCAAATGAATAATAAAAATTTATCTAGTCGATCTCACAAACAAGAATTTATGCTCAAAACCAGCAAATAAACAACAAAAATGTACGAAAAAAATCAAAAATGTAGCAACCCTCTTTTAACTTGATTTGGCCATAACTTTCTCAAATTTTCATGGAATTAAGCAAATGAACAATGAAAATTAATCTACTCGATCTCAAAAAGAAGAATCTATGCTCAAAATAAAAAATTAAGCAGCGAAAAGACGAAAATTAATTCACATTTAGTCACTTTTGCTCATGGATGTTCGAGAACACTTTAAACTCTTGATTTTGAATCATTGGAGTTTTCATGTAAAATGATGATGATTAAGATACTAATTAAGTGTAGCAAGATTAATAATGAAAATAAAATTAAATAAACAATACTAATTCAAAGCCTAACTAAATAAAATAAATATAAAGTGACTTGAAAATTGAATAAAAATTTGTGAGAATTTTTGTCTTGTTCTTGTGAATGATTTCTGGTGAGATTTGTGAATGAGAATGAACTTATTTATAAATTTCAAAAAGGATAGTTTAGGAATTAAGAAAAATAATGTTAGAAATGTGTGAGTGCATTCTAGAAACTTATTTAATTAAATAGTGAATAATGATGCAATAAATCCATGATATAATGATGCAATAAATGAAAGATATTTTACATAATAAAATATGCAATTTTAGTCAACTTCATTCAACATGTAAAATATTAACTTTTCTTTGACTTTTTAAGTATAATGTATGATATGATTAATGAATATTTCTAATGAAATAGTGTGATGATTAAACTGATTTTTCAACAATGATCAACGATGCGTTATTTTTAGTCAAATTTCACTACACGTGAAATGTTAGACTTTTTTATTGACTTTCGATTTTTGAATAAAATAAACTATAATGCATGTGTGTATGATTATGATGACTTTATTTGATGATAAAAATGCACATAGCTAATTATAATATTTTTGAATTATAAAATTTTGAAGGTTTATATTATCTTATCAGTATGAATTCACACATGATTATAGTTGATCTAGTTATAAAAATTAAATTAGAATGACTCAAATTTTTGTTGAAATATGTATAGATAATTTCTTTGAGAATAGAGGTTTAGACGATTTTAGTGATATTTTATATTTTGATCTTATCGGTTGTACAAGCAAGGACACGGTCTCCCTAATGCTGAATATGATTTTGCAAGTGTCTTTTTTAGAAAAAATTTTTGGAATAGAAATAAAGTTTGACATGATAATATATTTTGGATGTTTGCAAATAGCATACGCAATAGGGCAGCCTACTATCCTTGAAATAGAGGTTGCAAATTTTATTAGTATCAGATTTTAAAATAAGAACATAGTTTCTTTGAGACGGCCATATATATATATATATATATATATATATATATATATATATATATATATATATATATATATATATATATATATATATATATATATATATATATATATATATATATATATATATATATATATATAGGATGCATATCTAGTGAGAGCATTTTTTAATGAGAGATGAGAGGAATAAATATCAACCATTAAATTCATCAAGAGAGAGAATGTTAACACATTAATGTGGCTATTAAGTTCTCTCTCTTGATGAATCCAATGGTTGATATTTGTTCCTCTCATCTCTTATTATATATATATATATATATATATATATATATATATATATATATATATATATATATATATATATATATATTGACGTCAGGTGTAAGTCTAAAAGATTTACATCAAATCTCAAACGTTAAAGAAATTGATCAAACAGTCATATTAAATGAAGAGAGAGAGAGAGAGAGAGAGAGAGAGAGAGAGAGTGTGTGTGTGTGATCAAATTACACCCGAAGAGTTATAGCACAAGTTCCACTCACTTAATAACTTCATTTCGAATATTTTTTCTAAATCAATCGTTGAATTGAAACATAATATTATATAGATCATACCTATAAACTTTGAGATTAATCTATAATAATTTATCATATCATGAAGATATCCAAAGATTAACGTCAAAATAAACTTTTATATAATGTAAATTTTGATGTAACTCAATGACATAGTAAATCATTTTAAATTAATCTCAAACTTTATATGTATCATCTATATGATAATATGTTTCAACCTATCGGTTCAGGGGCGGAGCCATTCATTGCGGAGGGGGTGCAGATGAACCCACTGAACTTTAGAAAATTTCTACCAATTATTCTTGTTTATCACTATTTTTCACCCCGTGAAATTATTAAACTATTTTTCACCCCGTGAAATTATTATCTTGCACCTCTAATTTTTTATTGTTTCTAATCTGATTTTTTTTTTATGTTAAATTGCTGAAAAAGTCTGTAATATCTCTCCAGGTTGATTGATATTTACTTTTCATTTAAGACAACATGATATGACTTTTTACATTTCTTTATTACAATAGTATAAAAATTAGAGAAACATTATTCTTACATGATTTGTGACATTTACACCGTATAAAGCTACGGTTTTGCTTTTTCTATTATGTATAATAATTATAATTTTTATTTTTCTGACACAAACAATACAAAATCATATTGTATTTTGGATGGTGTAGTATAGGTGTATGCTTTTGGGGTGTAAAAATAACAACCCTCTTAAAATTATTATTATATCACTAGCGTAATCTACATCCCGTAACTCTATGCCTAAACCACTAACTTCTACAAGACTAAAACAACGTGTCACTTTAATATAGGAGTATTTTATTATAAAAATATTATTATATGACTCTAATAAAAGAAATCATTTTATCCACCTTTCACAATATTGATAAATAGTAATATCTGTAATACCCCGGTTCTTCGACACCGGATAGTATCAATTCAATTGGTTAAGCGGTGACTAAAGGACACTTTACTCTTGTTCCAACAAATGAGTAGCATGTACATCTATAATCTAAGAATAATTAAAAAGAGAGTTAGTGGAGTAATTGGAATAAAAGTGACTAGTTAGAGTTGGACAAGATGGCAAACTGGTAAATATTGCATGGTTGAAGGGTAATATGGCCATTCCACCTTAAGTATGAGTGACTTAAGGGATGTTTGGCTGCATAATTTCAGAATGGAAGTAGTAGAGAGGAAGGGTGGAAACGTGAGAAGAAAGAAGAAGGAAGGTGGGAGCCAAAACCTACATGCCTGAATGGAAAGCTATCATCAAGAATGAGGATCAAGTGCATCATCATCTCTTTAATCTCTCAAATCAGAATTGTCTTCATCATCATCTTCATCAAGTCAGAATCTTCAAGCTTGAGGTGAGTCCTTAGTTAGAAACCTTGGGGTTTGCATGTTGGGAATACTTTGGGGTTTAGGGATTGTGAGATAATTGATAAACATATGATGCTTAATATGCTAACTCTTGTGTTAATCCTTGCATGCTGGTGGTTCTGATTATATTAATATGTTAGAAATTCGTTAGGACTATATGGAGGATGCAGGGGATTCATCATAGAGCATTTGGGACTGTTATAGAACCCTTAAAATGCAGAAAAATGATTCTGGTACAGTGTAATCGGTTACGGGGTTTTGCGTAACCGGTTACGCTGCTGAAAATGCAATTCTGGGCCATTTTTCGTGCCCGTAACCGGTTACGGATTTGGCGTAACCCGTTACGCTGGGTTAAAAGGGAAAAATCAGCAAACTTCGGAAATTCGTAACTTTCGGCTCGGGTATCGAAATTGCGCAAACTTTATATCGTTGGAAAGCTAGCGACGTGTACTTTCTAATAGAATTGGTTCCCAAACCAGAATGTTTGATTTAATCATATTTTAACCCCACTTAGTGTGTCTTGTCGAGTGAAATTGTATGTGACTATTTCCCCCGAGAACAGTTCCGTTCCGTATAGGGAACCGAGTGTCTCTTTAGCCGTGTGAGACTTGTTTAATTGGTATTTAAACATTCTAATGTCATTTATGATCATGGATATTTTATTTTTAATATGTGAATCATTCATGATTAGAATGGATTAATCTCATTGCACTTAATTGCTATATTATGTTTAAATACGAATGCTATGTTGTGATGAGATGTGAATATCTTGTTAATGCCTGTTGTTTTGGCTAAACAATTGCGATTGTGTGCTTGTGTGATTCGGCGCTTGATATGTGTGTATGCTTGAATCGAAACGGGTCGGGGGCTAGGTTGCGTTACATCCCAGGCTTTGTGACCAATGGGACAGCCCCGATCATGTGATCTTGGGCTCACACCTGAGCTACCGTTGCAGTGTGCTTGTGAGGGTCTTGAGGCATTTCCCACTTGGCGTTAACACACTTGCGTGCTCGGTATGATGGCGTTGTGCGGCCTAGTAGGCCTACGCATAACAGGTAAACCATCTCTAGCGGTGCCATGTAGGCTACATCACTAGGCTTTCGCCCGATGGACCCATGTGTCAAGATGGCGTATTGTACTCGGCGTTAACACATGTGCGTGAAGATGATTAATGGGACAATGACGCCAATTAGGCTAAGGTCATCTCGCTGCCATTTAGGCTTGTGCGAACCCGTCTAATTATCTTGCGGTGTGCTTGTACAAGTCTCTTGACAAGAGGCATGGGCGTGATTCATCGAGGGTGTGTTTTTATAACCTAGTCGAGGCATTAACGCGTTTCTGGATTCCCCGTATATGGATGCGGGTTTTGCATACTTGGTTTCTTATATAATTGCATATCTGCATTAATCGTCCAATGGTGGATGATTCCTTGTTTTCTTCATACTTGTACCGGATGTGAGGATGAACCCCGAATCAGTGGATGATTCGGTTTTGATGCATGTACCCTTTAGATCCGAGTGGACCCATAGGATAGGAGGACTCACTGAGATTTAGTAATCTCACCCCAATCAACTTATATTTTTTTCAGGTGCAGTTAGTAGCGTTTGGTCAGTAACAGGTTTAGACTGAAGACTTGGAAGTGGTGTTGGCTCGAAGACCTCGTTGGTTTTGACATTCCGCTGTGCAAGATACATTGAAGACTCATGTATTATGCTTCTTAGTAGAATTTCATGTTGTATTTTATCTGGATATTTCTATAACTTTAGCTTTTGTATGTACTCAATATCAATTTTAACGTTTCATGCATAATATACTAGTCAGTTATGTATGGGGTGTTACAGTTGGTATCAGAGCAGGTCGATTCTCGGCCGAGCCATGAGACATCACTAGCAATTCCTTTTCCTCCTCTCAAGTGTGCGTTGCTAGCCTGATTTTACTGATATCTCATTCAGTTGTTGAACTTGATCAACTCATCGACCGAGTGCGAGACAGTAGAATTACGGCAGAGCCGCCACGAGGACTCGTAAACCTGCAAGGTTGTGAACCTAAGTTGTTGGAGTGAGATGAGTAATGAATTGTTTGGACGTTGTAAGTGGATAATATTGGAGTTGTCAGAATTAAGAGGAGCGTTTGACGCAAAGGAGTAATACCCGAACTACCAAGGTGTGGATGAAGACAGCTAGAACCCCCAGGATTTTGATTGGACGGAGTGAAACTTTTTCTAAGTCTTGGTAATAGCAAGGGAAATCCAAATGGGATTGAGTAAGAGCCTTGTAAGTGAGACTCTCCGAAGGTGTTGAGCTGTGAATTAGTAGGATTCAGTACTGATGATGCTGCCGGTGTTAAGTATGACGGGTGAGCGGATAGGACAGAATGACCCTTGGAGATGTGGATAGAAGAGTTAGACCTTTCTGATTACGCTGGTACGGACAGTAGTTGGATGGACGAAGTATTAGATCCTGATCCGACTTGAAGTACCCTAAGCGAGATTAGTTACCTGGTAAGGTTTGGTGGAAGGTACGAGTGTGGTAGCTTACGATTGGGTGAGGCTTGAATACTCGGTCGATAGAAGAGGATGTGTATTTCTGTTCTTATCATTTTATATTTAAGTTCTAGAACTACGCTAGATGGAATATGAAATGATGTAGAAGTGTGAAATGCAGTGACCTAAGTTCTTGTTAGTTGTTGTTCGTCTGACCCCGAGTGAAGCCATAGAACTACGCTTGGCATTGGGCGTTCAGGCGAGTAAGAACTAAGATCTATCTGGAACGTCAGTAGGATAATCGTAGTTGAGTTGGTTGTTAGGAACCATAGTATTCCTATCTGGACTGAATTATCCTTGGAATCTCATGCACTGCATGGCAATCCAAAGTTGAACTTCAAATCTTCGTGCTTGGCGTTTTGGCTTTCCGAGTAAGTAGACCTTGGTGTGTAGCACTATCAGGTTTTAGCATCCTGAGGAGTGTGATTCGAAGGACTTGAGGAACGGTGAGCCTATTGAAAGCCAGTTCAGACGCTTGTCGGTTGTGACTTTAGGATACGCGTGGAGATCATTATACGCCATTGAGGTAGGTTACCTAGATACATGGCCTCGGAGTTGGACCACCATGTTGGTACTACCGTACGGGTATAATGCCACAGTATCGCTATCGTGCACAAGATGCGTGAGTAATCCTTTTTCCGACATGTGTGGGACAAAGGTGATCTGAAGCTCAAGGTGGAATTCTGATTTGGCACTCGTGAGACACAGATCCAAACTCTCATAAGGTATGTGGGATAAGGATCCGTATGTCGTGCTCGATAGTAGAGGAATAACTAGACAGCCGATGGTGAAATGGATCAAGATCCAATACTATACTTATGGAGACCCTGAGTGATCGTGATCGCGTGAGTTAGTATCAGATTGTACCTTAGGGACGTTCTCGTTTCGTGAAGTGTTAAGTTGGAAATATTGCATGAGTGTCTAGAGTGAGACTCATGTGCGGTCATGATATCCTGGTCAACATAGTGAGTGGCTATCATGTACCATTGGCGACCGGTGAAGGAATATGCAAGTTGTATCTTGGATCGACTCGATGTGTGATGTGTCTGGTAAGGTATTGCTAGATACTCTGAGTGGAGAAGTATTAATCTTGGTAAAGCATGGACATTTTGTCTTAGGACTGCTAAGGAGTCTATGAAAGAGAAGTTCGGAGTACAAAGTGCAATTTTTGCATTGTGACTACACTCAGACCGTTGGAAGCACTGCAATGAAGGATGCAGCCGCCGAGGAAGTCAGTTTAATGTCAGATTCAAAGATAGAGTAGACATTAGATGATTGTGTGGATATAGTGTGGCTATGGGAGGATTGTTATATCAGTAAGTCGCACGAGTTATCAGAGGTGATACCACACTAAGAGAATGAAGGTTTATGGTTGGGTAGAAGTTGTGTAAAACTGCTAGAGTTATCACGGACTGCAGTATGTCGTGAAGGATTCGATATACCGGTTGAGCAACAAAGATTTGTTGGAATGAAAAACATAGCAGATGTACACTGTGGAAATCAGTGACAAGGGCGAACCTCTAAGTCAGTGAGTATTTGGGTTTCAATGTCCTGAGATCGAAACGTGTGCCTAAGTTGTAGTAGATGAACTAATATGGAATTGCAGGGTAAGTAGAAACTTAATTCTGGAGAGTATGCAACTTTGAGGAGTAGTAGTCAATGATGGATGTATATAGAGTTCTGGCACGTGTTGTAATTGGACGACCGTAGATAAGGAATTATTGTGTATTAATGGGAACTAAGTGAATTATGGATATAATATGACTCAGAGGATTTCAAGGTGTGTGACTTGTTGGGATCAGAGTAGCGCAATGGATCAAGGAAGAATCAGATAAGTCCGAGGTAGGAACGGACAGACTATTCGTAAGATTTATGTTGGGATGAAAGTATCTTCCTAAGGGAAATTGTCGAAGCAGTGTTTCGTTCATTCCAGTCTCTCGAGGATCCACCATAAAACTCAAGAGGTGTCGTTAATGGGCCAGTTGGGGAACACTTTTTGTGGATGGCATGCAGTCCGACGTTCGTAGGTCATCAATTTAACTTGCAAGTCACAAGGGTTGGACTGAGTATCAGACCGTCGAAATGCTGAAGGCTAGAAAGGACATTTAGTTGGCGCAAGTTCTTTGTGGTTATACCTTGTGCACTACGATTGTGCAGGAAGGCTTGGACAATAGTTACAGGTCAGCCGTTGAATTTCGCCTCTCCTCAGTAGAATCTTGTGTGAAGTTGTCGAATGTCAAGGCGATAGTTGCAAGACGATTACACCTTCGCGGTTTGCAATGACAGTTGTTATGTCTAAACTGGAGTAAGGGTTAAAGTAAGGAGATTCAGTATATAGACGAAGGTAAATTTGGGACAATCATCCTAAGACTTTGGGAACCAGAGGTTAAGACCGAGGAATTTGGAGATCACCTAATGACATTGTATGGACTCGAGTGGAGAATAACTTGAAGTGTTATCGCAGAAGCGATGTTGTGGCGGTAATTCTCAAGTGGGAAGTAATTCAAGGAGCTGACTGAATTAGTAATGTTTGTTGAACGAGGGTGAACACACCAGAGAATGAAACGAAGGATGTCCGACGTGAGTGGATTATTAGAGTTTTTGAAGTACTGGAGATTCAGTGCAGAGCAGTGAAGGTCAAGGACCCTAGAAGGATCTTTCCCCAGATATGTCAAGACGAAGTATCTGGATAGACGTGTTGCTTGAGAGTCAAGGTTCTAACCATGCATAGTGGGACGCAAGTGTTTTGGCAGATTATGTTTCTTCGTATGGAATGACCCTCAGACAGAGTAGTGAGGTTATCTGAAGAGAAATGTGAGTAACATTCTTTCCCTTGGTTGGATAGATGTGAAGAGTTGGTTTTTCGCGATGATTGAAAGGAATTCGAGGACGAATTCAATTTAAGGGGGGGAGAATGTAATACCCCGGTTCTTCGACACCGGATAGTATCAATTCAATTGGTTAAGCGGTGACTAAAGGACACTTTACTCTTGTTCCAACAAATGAGTAGCATGTACATCTATAATCTAAGAATAATTAAAAAGAGAGTTAGTGGAGTAATTGGATTAAAAGTGACTAGTTAGAGTTGGACAAGATGGCAAAACGGTAAATATTGCATGGTTGAAGGGTAATATGGCCATTCCACCTTAAGTATGAGTGACTTAAGGGATGTTTGGCTGCATAATTTCAGAATGGAAGTAGTAGAGAGGAAGGGTGGAAACGTGAGAAGAAAGAAGAAGGAAGGTGGGACCAAAACCTACATGCATGAATGGAAAGCTATCATCAAGAATGAGGATCAAGTGCATCATCATCTCTTTAATCTCTCAAATCAGAATTGTCTTCATCATCATCTTCATCAAGTCAGAATCTTCAAGCTTGAGGTGAGTCCTTAGTTAGAAACCTTGGGGTTTGCATGTTGGGAATACTTTGGGGTTTAGGGATTGTGAGATAATTGATAAACATATGATGCTTAATATGCTAACTCTTGTGTTAATCCTTGCATGCTGGTGGTTCTGATTATATTAATATGTTAGAAATTCGTTAGGACTATATGGAGGATGCAGGGGATTCATCATAGAGCATTTGGGACTGTTATAGAACCCTTAAAATGCAGAAAAATGATTCTGGTACAGTGTAATCGGTTACGGGGTTTTGCGTAACCGGTTACGCTGCTGAAAATGCAATTCTGGGCCATTTTTTGTGCCCGTAACCGGTTACGGATTTGGCGTAACCCGTTACGCTGGGTTAAAAGGGAAAAATCAGCAAACTTCGGAAATTTGTAACTTTCGGCTCGGGTATCGAAATTGCGCAAACTTTATATCGTTGGAAAGCTAGCGACGTGTACTTTCTAATAGAATTGGTTCCCAAACCAGAATGTTTGATTTAATCATATTTTAACCCCACTTAGTGTGTCTTGTCGAGTGAAATTGTATGTGACTATTTCCCCCGAGAACAGTTCCGTTCCGTATAGGGAACCGAGTGTCTCTTTAGCCGTGTGAGACCTTTTTAATTGGTATTTAAACATGCTAATGTCATTTATGATCATGGATATTTTATTTTTAATATGTGAATCATTCATGATTAGAATGGATTAATCTCATTGCACTTAATTGCTATATTATGTTTAAATATGAATGCTATGTTGTGATGAGATGTGAATATCTTGTTAATGCCCGTTGTTTTGGCTAAACAATTGCGATTGTGTGCTTGTGTGATTCGGCGCTTGATATGTGTGTATGCTTGAATCGAAACGGGCCGGGGGCTAGGTTGCGTTACATCCCAGGCTTTGTGACCAATGGGACAGCCCCGATCATGTGATCTTGGGCTCACACCTGAGCTACCGTTGTAATGTGCTTGTGAGGGTCTTGAGGCATTTCCCACTTGGCGTTAACACACTTGCGTGCTCGGTATGATGGCGTTGTGCGGCCAAGTAGGCCTACGCATAACAGGTAAACCATCTCTAGTGGTGCCATGTAGGCTACATCACTAGGCTTTCGCCCGATGGACCCATGTGTCAAGATGGCGTATTGTACTCGGCGTTAACACATGTGCGTGAAGATGATTAATGGGACAATGACGCCAATTAGGCTAAGGTCATCTCGCTGCCATTTAGGCTTGTGCGAACCCGTCTAATTATCTTGCGGTGTGCTTGTACAAGTCTCTTGACAAGAGGCATGGGCGTGATTCATCGAGGGTGTGTTTTTATAACCTAGTCGAGGCATTAACGCGTTTCTGGATTCCCCGTATATGGATGCGGGTTTTGCATACTTGGTTTCTTATATAATTGCATATCTGCATTAATCGTCCAATGGTGGATGATTCCTTGTTTTCTTCATACTTGTACCGGATGTGAGGATGAACCCCGAATCAGTGGTGGATTCGGTTTTGATGCATGTACCCTTTAGATCCGAGTGGACCCATAGGATAGGAGGACTCACTGAGATTTAGTAATCTCACCCCAATCAACTTATATTTTTTTCAGGTGCAGTTAGTAGCGTTTGGTCAGTAACAGGTTTAGACTGAAGACTTGGAAGTGGTGTTGGCTCGAAGACCTCGTTGGTTTTGACATTCCGCTGTGCAAGATACATTGAAGACTCATGTATTATGCTTCTTAGTAGAATTTCATGTTGTATTTTATCTGGATATTTCTATAACTTTAGCTTTTGTATGTACTCAATATCAATTTTAACGTTTCATGCATAATATACTAGTCAGTTATGTATGGGGTGTTACAATATCTCTAATATTTTTTAATTTTATTAATTTATCTCTTTCACATTACTAATGATAAACAAATTTATAAGACAATCCTTTCTTTTTTTCATATAAAATTAATCATTTAAGAAATATATAAAATTTAATACTTGTAGATCATTTGATTATTAGCTTAAATTATAATTTTTTTTACTTCTCATTTACATTTTTCTGTTATTTCATTATTTCATATTATAAATATCAAATACCAGAATTTATAATTTGTTAAACTTACATATATAAATTTATGGTATTATTTTTAAGAAATCCAACTACTTGATTTGATAAACAAGAAAGAATTTTAACATAGTATGTGCATATAAAGGATTAATTTGAACAAAGAAATATATATATATATATATATATATATATATATATATATATATGAAATAAAAAGTTTATATTAAATAAAAAATAGGGTTAAATACATTTTACCCCCTGCCAAAGTAGCGAGTTTCGGTTTTCCCCTTTATCAAAAAAGATTCTGGGCTTGTGAAATCTTCCTAGTTGGCACTGAATCTTCTTACGTGGCGCTTGCTAACTTGGAAAGCTTGGAAAAACTTGAAAAAATAGCAATTTTCTTAACTTGCAAAACCAGGTTTCGAACCCTTAAAAGGGTGAATGGAGTGCTACCCTACCACCAAGCCATCAATGTTATATGGTTAATAAGGCCAAGGAAATGTATATATTTAGATGTTCAGTTTTCAATTAATTAACTAATGGTATAGAGTATAAATAATATTATTAATTATTTGTTTATTAATATTTATTAATATTAATATATTACTTTATTTATTTATTTATTTATTTATTATTAATATTTATTAATATTTATATATTACTTTATTTATTATTAATATGCTTTATTATTAATATATGTTAATATATACGTTTATTATTTTATTATTACTATTTATATATTACTTTATTTATTTATTTATTAATATATGTTTATATATGTATATTAATATACTTTATTTATTTATTAATATAATGTTAATAAAATTTATTTACATAATATAATGTTAATAATATTAATAATATTAATATTTAGGTAAAATAATGTTAATAATATATTAATAATGTTAATATAATTAGTAAAATAATAAAATAATAAACATATATATAAACATATATTAATAATAAAGTATATTAATAATAAATTAATTATATAAACATATATTAATAATATATATTTATTAATATTTATATATTACTTTATTTATTTGCTTTATTTATTTATTATTAATATTTATATTAATATTTATATTAATATTTATATATTCCTTTATTTATTTATTTATTTATTTATTTATTAATATTTATATATTAATTTATTTATTTATTTTATTTATTTATTTATTAATATTTATATAATTACGTATTTAAATTTATAAACATATATATAAACATAATTATATAAAATTTATTAATTAAATATTATTTAATTACATTTATAATTTATTTATTTATATAATATTTATTTATTAAATAAATTGTATAATATTATATAATTACATAATTACATTTATATAAATTGTATAACTTTTACATAAATTAATTAATTAAATAAATTTTACGTAATATATAAATAAGTAATATTTACATATTTTAAGTAATATAAATATTAATAATAATATTAATAATATAAATATTAATAAACATATTAATGATATAAATAATAAATAAATAAATAAATAATATTAATAAAAAATAAATAAAATAATATATAAACATTATAATAAATAAATAAATAAATAAATTAAATAATAAATTTTACGTAATATATAAATAAGTAATATTTTATATATTTTACGTAATATAAATATTAATAATAATATTAATAATATAAATATTAATAAACATATTAATAATATAAATATTAATAAACATATTAATAATATAAATAATAAATAAATAAATAAATAATATTAATAATAAATAAATAAAGTAAATAAATAAAATAATATATAAATTTTTTTTTTGAATCAATAAATGATTTGATTAATTCAAAAACATTGAATACAAGGCGATCTCTACCGATCCAGACAAAGATATCAAAGATCCTAGTTACAATCCAAAACTAGGGAAATAAAACAAACTATATCATTAAAGATGCTAGATGAGGCCTGAGTTTTTCATGCTCCCAGCATCTATACACTATAATATCTATAATATCTTTCTCAATTCTATTATTCACATCATGCCCAAAAATTGTATCATTCCTTAGCTTCCATATAGCGTATATGGTTTCAGCAACAGCACAGACAAGAACACGTGATTTCCAATTCTTCCTCTTGCAGATCTGCGTAATCCATTCCAGCTCTGCATCCCAAGCATTTGGCTCATGCTGAAAGTGCAACCAAACCAGTATTTCTCTCCATATAGCTCAGCTCCTGTTACATTCAAAGAGTAGATGTTGTATAGTTTCTTGCTGATGGCAAAAACAACAAACATCATCTGTCAATGTGCCAAATTTCCATAGTCTATCTTTGGTAGCCAACCTACCATTACTGTTAGAACAAGATTGGTTCTGATCAATTATCTTAGTTTTGATGATAACAATAATATGAATTTTGCTCAAGATAATATGGTACTCTAATCCAATGCAATTTCCCTTTCAGGAAATATATAAAGAGTACGCATAATTCAGCGCTCAGAAGCTTTGTCTCAAAAGGGTTCAGCATGCAACATCAGAACATGGTCTGGCAAGACATCAGAAGATGGTCGAAGCAGAATCAGAACATGGGTCTATGGAAGCATCTGAAGAACAAGAGAACAGAAGCACTGAAGTTCTGATGGTATCACGCTCAGAAGCACTTCAAGGTCAGAAGATCAGAAGATGCTATGCACCAAGCTGTTTGACTCTGATGATATTCAAACGTTGTATTCACAAACATCAGATCAGAAGAAAGTACAAGTGGCAAGCTACGCTGACTGACAAAAGGAACGTTAAAAGCTACTAAAGGCTACGTCAGTAGACACAGCGTGAACAAGGCTCGAGGTAGTTGACAAAAGCGTATAACATTAAATGCGATGCTGTACGGAACACGCAAAGCATTAAATGCATTCAACGGTCATCTTCTCCAACGCCTATAAATATGAAGTTCTGATGAGAAGCAAGGTTAACGATCCTGAACAATATAATTCAAATTAACTTGCTGAAACTCTGTTCAAATCCAAAGCTCAGAATCTTCATCTTCATCAAAGCTCACTACATTGCTGTTGTAATATATTAGTGAGATTAAGCTTAAACGTTAAGAGAAATATCACAGTTTGTGATTATCGCTTTTAAGAAGCATTTGTAAACTCTTAGATTAATTACATTAAGTTGTAAGGAACTAGAGTGATCGTGTTGATCAGAATACTCTAGGAAAGTCTTAGGAGTGAACTAAGCAGTTGTAACTAGAGTGATCGTGTGGATCAGTAGACTCTAGAAAAGTCTTAGAGGGTATCTAAGCAGTGTTCCTGGAGTGATCAGTGTGTGATCAGAAGACTCTGGAAGACTTAGTTGCTGACTAAGTGGAAAACCATTGTAATCCGTGCGATTAGTGGATTAAATCCTCAGTTGAGGTAAATCATCTCTGCGGGGGTGGACTGGAGTAGTTTAGTTAACAACGAACCAGGATAAAAATAACTGTGCAATTTATTTTTATCTGTCAAGTTTTTAAAGCTACACTTATTCAAACCCCCCCTTTCTAAGTGTTTATCTATCCTTCAATTGGCATCAGAGCGCCGGTTCTAAGGTGCAAGCACTTAACCGTGTTTAGAAAAGATTCAGGGAGAGAAAAACGCTTCAGTAAAAGATGGTTGATGAAAGTGAAAAGTCTACACCTACACCTGCATCTACATCTGGCTCTGCTGAGCAATACAACGGTAACAATGGTTATACTAGACCGCCGGTATTTGATGGTGAAAACTTTGAATACTGGAAAGATAAACTGGAAAGTTACTTTCTTGGTCTAGATGGTGATCTATGGGATCTTCTGATGGATGGTTACAAACATCCTGTAAATGCCAGAGGCGTAAAGCTGACAAGGCAAGAAATGGATGATGATCAGAAAAAGCTTTTCAGGAATCATCATAAATGCAGAACTGTTTTGCTGAATGCTATCTCTCATGCTGAGTATGAGAAGATATCTAACAGGGAAACGGCCTATGACATATATGAGTCCTTGAAAATGACTCATGAAGGAAATGCTCAAGTCAAGGAGACTAAAGCTCTAGCTTTAATCCAGAAGTATGAAGCCTTCAAGATGGAGGATGATGAAGACATTGAAAAGATGTTTTCAAGATTTCAAACTCTTACTGCTGGATTGAGAGTTCTTGACAAGGGATACACCAAGGCTGATCATGTAAAGAAGATCATCAGAAGCTTACCCAGAAGATGGGGTCCTATGGTGACTGCATTCAAGATTGCAAAGAATCTGAATGAAGTTTCTCTGGAAGAGCTTATCAGTGCCTTGAGAAGTCATGAAATAGAGCTGGACGCAAATGAGCCTCAAAAGAAAGGTAAGTCTATTGCATTAAAATCAAATATCAAGAAATGCACTAACGCTTTTCAGGCTAGAGAAGAAGATCCTGAAGAATCAGAATCTGAAGAAGAAGATGAACTGTCCCTGATCTCCAGAAGGCTAAATCAACTCTGGAAGACCAAGCAAAGGAAGTTCAGAGGCTTCAGAAGTTCAAAGAAATTTGAACGTGGAGAATCTTCTGATGACAGAAGATTTGACAAGAAGAAAGTCATGTGCTATGAATGCAATGAGCCTGGACACTACAAGAATGAATGTCCAAATCTTCAGAAGGAAAATCCCAAGAAGAAGTTTCATAAGAAGAAAAGTCTTATGGCAACCTGGGATGAGTCAGAAGATGATTCAGACTCTGAAGACGAGCAGGCCAACTGTGCGCTGATGGCGACAAAAGATGACGGATCAGAATCTACATCAGAATCAGATTCTGAAGAGGTATTTTCTGAACTTACTAGAGATGAGTTAGTTTCCGGTCTAACTGAACTTCTGGAACTCAAGTCTCAGATTAGTCTCAAATACAAAAAGCTGAAAAAGCTATTTGAATTTGAAACAAAGAAACTTGAGTTGGAGAATTCTGAATTAAAAGAAAAACTTTTAAAATTATCCAATGATGTTGGATCTCCTTCTGATTCAGAACAATCCACTCCTAGTCTAAACCATATTCTGAAAGAATATGATTTAAGTTTCAGGAAGTTCTTATCTAGAAGTATTGGCAGAAGTCAGCTAGCTTCTATGATATATGCTGTGTCTGGAAACAAAAGAGTTGGCATTGGTTTTGAGGGTGAAACCCCATACAAACTTGAACCTGTTGATGAAATGAAAATCACATACAAGCCATTGTATGATCAGTTCAAGTATGGCCACTCCCATGATATTAGGCACACTTCACATGCTCAAAGTTTTCACTTAACACACACCAAAAAGCATGTGACACAACCTAGGAAATATCATGAAACTCACATTAAGAATTATCATGCTGTTCCTCCTATTGCTTACAATGTTAAACCCAAGTTCAATCAGAACTTGAGAAAATCTAACAAGAAAGGACCCAAAAAGATGTGGGTACCTAAGGATAAGATTATTCCTATTGCAGATATCCTTGACTGCAAAAAGAACAAAGCACAACATGTCATGGTACCTGGACTCTGGATGCTCGCGACACATGACAGGAAGAAGGTCTATGTTCCAAGACCTGGTGCTTAAGTCTGGAGGAGAAGTCAAGTTTGGAGGAGATCAGAAGGGCAAGATAATTGGCTCTGGAACTATAAAGTCTGGTAACTCTCCTTCCATTTCTAATGTACTTCTTGTAGAAGGATTAACACATAACCTCTTATCTATCAGTCAATTGAGTGACAATGGTTATGATATAATCTTTAATCAAGAGTCTTGCAAGGCTGTAAATCAGAAGGATGGCTCAATCCTATTTACAGGCAAGAGGAAGAACAACATTTATAAGACAGATCTGCAAGATCTTATGAGTCAGAAGGTGACTTGTCTTATGTCTGTTTTTGAAGAGCAGTGGGTCTGGCACAGAAGATTAGGTCATGCTAGTTTGAGAAAGATTTCTCAGATTAACAAACTGAATCTGGTCAGAGGACTCCCTAATCTGAAATTCAAATCAGATGCTCTTTGTGAAGCATGTCAAAAGGGCAAGTTCTCCAAACCTGCATTCAAGTCCAAGAATGTTGTTTCTACCTCAAGGCCATTAGAACTCTTGCACATTGATCTGTTTGGCCCAGTCAAAACAGCATCTGTCAGAGGGAAGAAATATGGATTAGTCATCGTAGATGATTATAGCCGCTGGACATGGGTAAAATTCTTAAAACACAAGGATGAGACTCATTCAGTGTTCTTTGATTTCTGCATACAGATTCAATCTGAAAAAGAGTGTAAAATCATAAAGGTTAGAAGTGATCATGGTGGTGAATTTGAGAACAGATCCTTTGAAGAATTCTTCAAAGAAAATGGTATTGCCCATGATTTCTCTTGTCCTAGAACTCCACAGCAAAATGGGGTTGTAGAACGAAAGAATAGGACTCTGCAAGAAATGGCCAGAACCATGATCAATGAAACCAATATGGCTAAGCATTTCTGGGCAGAAGCAATAAACACTGCATGCTATATTCAGAATAGAATCTCTATCAGACCTATTCTAAATAAGACTCCTTATGAATTGTGGAAGAATAGAAAGCCCAACATTTCATATTTCCATCCTTTTGGATGTGTATGCTTTATTCTGAACACTAAAGATCACCTTGGTAAGTTTGATTCCAAAGCACAAAAATGTTTCCTTCTTGGATATTCTGAACGCTCAAAAGGCTACAGAGTATACAATACTGAAACATTGATTGTAGAAGAATCAATCAATATCAGGTTTGATGATAAGCTTGGTTCTGAAAAACCAAAGCAGTTTGATAATTTTGCAGATTGTGATATTGACATATCAGAATTTGTTGAGCCAAGAAGCAACGCATCAGAAGCAGAGCTTCTCAGAAGAAAAGAATCTGAAGATCAAGTATCAGCTTCTCTGGAAGATCTAAGCATTTCGGAAGAACCATCTGTCAGAAGATCATCCAGACTTATTTCTGGTCATTCAGAAGATGTCATTCTTGGAAAGAAGGATGATCCAATCAGAACAAGAGCATTCCTTAAGAACAATGCAGATTGTCAATTAGGTCTTGTATCTTTAATCGAGCCAACTTCTGTTGATCATGCTCTAGAAGATCCAGACTGGATAATTGCTATGCAAGAAGAACTGAATCAGTTTACAAGGAATGATGTTTGGGATCTTGTTCCTAGACTAGATGGATTCAATATAATTGGTACAAAATGGGTCTTCAGAAACAAGCTCAGTGAGAAAGGTGAAGTGGTAAGGAACAAAGCCAGACTGGTGGCTCAGGGTTATAGTCAGCAAGAAGGGATTGACTATACAGAAACCTTTGCACCAGTGGCCAGGTTAGAATCTATTCGTCTATTAATTTCATTTGCCACTCAACATAACATCACTCTTTATCAGATGGATGTTAAGAGTGCCTTCTTAAATGGTTATATAGATGAAGAAGTTTATGTCCATCAACCTCCTGGTTTTGAAGACTCTATGTCTCCTAATCATGTTTTTAAACTTAAGAAATCATTGTATGGATTGAAACAGGCTCCCAGAGCTTGGTATGAACGCTTAAGTTCTTTCCTTCTGGATAATGGTTTCACTAGAGGAAAAGTGGACACTACTCTCTTTTGTAAAACCTTTAAAAGGGATATTTTAATTTGTCAAATATATGTAGATGATATTATTTTTGGAACATCTAATGCTACACTTGGAAAGGAGTTTGCTGAGTCTATGCAGGCTGAGTTTGAAATGAGCATGATGGGAGAACTCAAGTATTTCCTTGGAATACAAATAAATCAAACATCAGAAGGAACGTATGTTCATCAAACCAAGTATGTGAAGGAACTTCTGAAGAAGTTTAATCTTCTAGACTGCAAAGAAGCCAAAACTCCTATGCATCCAACATGCATCCTAGGTAAGGATGAGGTAAGTAAGAAGGTAGATCAGAAGTTATACAGAGGTATGATTGGATCTCTTCTATATTTGACTGCTTCTAGACCTGACATTCTGTTCAGTGTTTGTTTGTGTGCTAGATTCCAATCAGATCCTAGAGAATCTCATTTAACTGCTGTTAAGAGAATTCTAAGGTATCTGAAAGGTACTACTAATGTTGGCTTAGTTTACAGAAAATCTAAAGAATACAACTTAGTAGGATTCTGCGATGCTGATTATGCTGGAGACAGAATTGAAAGAAAAAGTACTTCAGGAAGTTGCCAATTTCTTGGAAGTCATTTGATCTCCTGGTACAGCAAGAAGCAAGCAACTATTGCTCTATCAACAACAGAAGCAGAATATGTCGCTGCTGCTGGTTGTAGTACACAGATGCTCTGGATGAAGAGTCAGCTAGAAGATTATCAGATATTTGAGAGTAACATTCCTATATTCTGTGATAATACTTCTGCTATATGTTTATCTAAGAATCCTATTCTTCATTCAAAAGCTAAACATATTGAGATTAAACATCATTTCATAAGGGACTATGTTCAGAAGGGTGTTATATCTTTAAACTTTGTTGATACAGACCATCAATGGGCTGATATCTTTACAAAACCCCTGGCTGAAGATAGGTTTAAATTCATTCTGAAGAACATCAGTATGGATTTATGCCCAGAATGAGAAGATGAGAAGTTCTTATGTATGAGTATCTTCTGAAATGAAAATGGATTATTTTTTATATCAGAAGTTCTGATTGAAATCTTTTAGAAATTATGATTCGGTTATTACTAACGTTTCATTGTCTAAGTTGATTCAGAACCTCTTTTAAAGCAAAACAGCTGTTACGTTTTTATCTCGGGATGGTAAACCTGTCGTTACTCTTCATGGATAAACGTGCGTGCAGTTGAAGGGACGCCGACCATAGGTAACTGTGCTAGTCACCTCATTTGTCTTTATTATCTCTGCATATCTCGGGATGGCTCTCCTAATACCTCTCAAGTCAGACCTCTTCTTTGATGTTGTTATCAACTTTCACCCAAAGACAGAAGACTTTCTTGAGTTATGGGAGGAGGTTAAGAATAATATTCTTAACTTCTATGTTAAGGGAAAGCCCCGTTTGCAACATTAGCTCTCTGTCTGTGAACTGTCCCTCTCTTCCTCTTTGGTCACTTGGATCTCTCCTACAGTGGAGGTTCTAGTCTGGAAGACAAGAGTCCACAGGGATTCTTGATGGGTTGACACAGAGCGTGTCCTGCTAGGGTGCTGTTTTTAATTTTTGTAGTCATTTCCTCTTTGGATGACTTTTTATGTATTTGCTAGGAATGTTTCTCATCTTGTTAAACATAGGAACCTTTTGTAATATCTTTTGATTATCAATGAAAAGTTTCCTTGCTTTTACATTCCAGTGTTTTTATTTGTCGTTTTATGCATCTGAATTTTTTTTAAATATGCTTTTTTGATGTTATGACAAAAAGGGGGAGAAGATAAATGATAAATGATTTGATTAATCTATCAGTTGCTGGGTAAAGCTCCCACACATTCACTAACAAGAACTGTAAGTTCTATATGGTTTAAGTGTTTTGCAGGTATAAAGAACTGAAGAGAATCTTCAAAGCAAACACAAGAAGCAAAACCATGGAAACTGAAGCAAGCCGAGTGCTATCAAGATTCAGAGATCAGAAGCAAGAAAGAAGAATGAATCAGAAGCACTGACAATAGAATTTGATCCATATTTGTCTATCTGTTCTGACAAAATTCTATTTGCTCTGATACATTATTTTAGCCTATTTGCTCTGATACATTATTTTAGCCTATATGGCTCTGATACATATAATGTTATAGCTCTGATACATATAATGTGTTAGAATATACATTTTATGTTCTGACTCGTTCATGCTGACTTTTGTCGTTTAGTTTTTGTTCTGTAACATTTCAGGATGTAGAGATGCTCAGATGATGCTCTGGTACATTCAACAATGTTCTGATACAAATCTAGCATGAAGTGATGTTGGTAGAAATTCAAGCTCTGAAGCTATCCGAGGGAAGCAGAAATCAGAAGCTGCGAATGTTCTAAAGATCCAGAAAACTCAAGTTCTGAAGCTGTCCTAAATGGAAGCAGAAATCAGAAGCTGTGAATGTTCAGAAGATCAAAGAAATTCAAGTTCTGAAGCTGTCCTGAATGGAAGCAGAAATCAGAAGCTGTGAATGTTCAGAAGATCAAAGAAATTCAAGTTCTGAAGCTGTCCTAGATGGAAGCAGGAATCAGAAGCTGTGAGTGTTCTAGGGATCTAAGGAAATTCTAGTTCTGAAGCTGTCCTATGGAAGCAGAAGTCAGAAGCTATGAGTTCTCTGAAGACAAGAAGCTTATATGATCGTCTCTACCGAAATAATCAGGGAAGTCTTTTATTAAAGTTCTTCGAGTATTTATTTCAGGGGGAGATTATTTATCTCAGGGGGAGATTGTTAATCTCAGGGGGAGACATATTCATATGCTTATGCTATAGCTGTGTAATTTGTCTTTTGCCGTCTGTTCTTTCTGATCGCAAATTCATATCATTTATATATGTTTTTGTCATCATCAAAAAGGGGGAGATTGTTAGAACAAGATTGGTTCTGATCAATTATCTTAGTTTTGATGATAACAATAATATGAATTTTGCTCAAGATAATATGGTACTCTAATCCAATGCAATTTCCCTTTCAGGAAATATATAAAGAGTACGCATAATTCAGCGCTCAGAAGCTTTGTCTCAAAAGGGTTCAGCATGCAACATCAGAACATGGTCTGGCAAGACATCAGAAGATGGTCGAAGCAGAATCAGAACATGGGTCTATGGAAGCATCTGAAGAACAAGAGAACAGAAGCACTGAAGTTCTGATGGTATCACGCTCAGAAGCACTTCAAGGTCAGAAGATCAGAAGATGCTATGCACCAAGCTGTTTGACTCTGATGATATTCAAACGTTGTATTCACAAACATCAGATCAGAAGAAAGTACAAGTGGCAAGCTACGCTGACTGACAAAAGGAACGTTAAAAGCTACTAAAGGCTACGTCAGTAGACACAGCGTGAACAAGGCTCGAGGTAGTTGACAAAAGCGTATAACATTAAATGCGATGCTGTACGGAACACGCAAAGCATTAAATGCATTCAACGGTCATCTTCTCCAACGCCTATAAATATGAAGTTCTGATGAGAAGCAAGGTTAACGATCCTGAACAATATAATTCAAATTAACTTGCTGAAACTCTGTTCAAATCCAAAGCTCAGAATCTTCATCTTCATCAAAGCTCACTACATTGCTGTTGTAATATATTAGTGAGATTAAGCTTAAACGTTAAGAGAAATATCACAGTTTGTGATTATCGCTTTTAAGAAGCATTTGTAAACTCTTAGATTAATTACATTAAGTTGTAAGGAACTAGAGTGATCGTGTTGATCAGAATACTCTAGGAAAGTCTTAGGAGTGAACTAAGCAGTTGTAACTAGAGTGATCGTGTGGATCAGTAGACTCTAGAAAAGTCTTAGAGGGTATCTAAGCAGTGTTCCTGGAGTGATCAGTGTGTGATCAGAAGACTCTGGAAGACTTAGTTGCTGACTAAGTGGAAAACCATTGTAATCCGTGCGATTAGTGGATTAAATCCTCAGTTGAGGTAAATCATCTCTGCGGGGGTGGACTGGAGTAGTTTAGTTAACAACGAACCAGGATAAAAATAACTGTGCAATTTATTTTTATCTGTCAAGTTTTTAAAGCTACACTTATTCAAACCCCCCCTTTCTAAGTGTTTTTCTATCCTTCAATTACAAGCTAACCATAGTATAAACATAGCCCGAGGTCTAGCAATGTTGTGATAAGTGATGCTTCTCCACCCAACACGGCTATTATGCATTTGTAAAACCTTATAGGCCTCCTTCATTCTAAATCTATCCACCATAGTCTGCTGTATCTGGTTATAGATAGTCTTCAGATTCAGCAATTGGTTCATGATCCAAGAATATCTTGGTTTGCTCTCACACTGCATCACACTTTCACCCTTCAAGTAATATATGTGAATCCATATAATCCATAAGTTGTCAGTTTTGTTGCTGAGGTTCCAGAGCAATTTTAGAAGGCAAACTTTGTTCCATAT
This sequence comes from Vicia villosa, assembly GCF_029867415.1. Lineage (NCBI taxonomy): Eukaryota > Viridiplantae > Streptophyta > Magnoliopsida > Fabales > Fabaceae > Vicia > Vicia villosa. Next base: position 22,566,032 of record NC_081183.1, on the reverse strand, counting down.
CCCCAAGTCTACAACATTCAAACCACCATAAATTTTGGGTGTACAGACTTTCTTCCAAGAAATAGGTGATTTCCTTGAACTTGTATTAGCACCAGTCCAGAGAAAACTACGACAGATTCCATCTATTTTCTGAAGCACAACTTTAGGGAAGGGAAGGCATGCCATCCAGTAGTTGACCACAACAAAAAGCACACTCTGTATTAGCTGAAGCCTACCTGCATAGGTAAGCATTTTAGCACTCCAATGAGTTACTCTTTGCACTATCTTGTCTATCAAAGGGAGGTAATGTTTGACTGCCAATCTTTTGCTTGTAAGAGGAATACCTAGATATCTGAAGGGAAGGGTACCCTCCATAAAATCAGTGCTGTTTTTAATATTCTCCTTACTCACATTATCAACTGCACCAAAATACACAAAGCACTTCCTAGGGTTCATTCTCAGACTAGTAGACTTGGAGAAGTGGTTGAACTTGGACAGCATACACTCCACAGATTTTTGGTCCCCTCTAGTGAAAAGAAGGAGATCATCAGCAAAAGACAAGTTTGTGATATTCATCTTTTCACATCTAGCATACACTCCATGGATTTAGTAAAGTTTCCATTAATGTTAAACCTATAGCTTACTGTGCTCACAGTCCTCATGATCCAATCAATAAATTTCCTTGGAAAACCAAATTCCCTAAGTATGTGCTCAAGAGCTCTCCAATCCACCATGTCATAGGCTTTTTGAAGATCTATTTGCATCATACATTTAGGAGCAGCAATCTTCTTCTCATAGCCTCTCATCAATTCATAGGCCAACAAAACATGATCATGGATGTGATGCCCCTTGACAAATGTTGCTTGATTAACATCCACTAAGTCTTGTAACACCACACCTAGTCTTGAAGTTAAGATCCTGGAGATGATCTTATAAAAGGTAGTACAGCAAGAGATGGGTCTAAAATCCTTTATCATGTTAGCACCATGTTTCTTAGGGATAAGGGCTACAATAGAGCAATTGAATCCATTATGAAGTTTTCCCTTGGTGAAGAATTCCTGGACAGCATCACACACAGAATTCTTAACAATGCTCCAAGGTGATTTGAAAAATTTGGCCCCATATCCATCCACACCTGGAGTTCTGTTGTCATTTATCCCCTTAAGGGCTTCCTCAATCTCCTTTGTGGTGACAGTCTTGACTAGGAACTCCCTTTGCTCAATAGTCAATTGCTTGCCCCTTCTCATGACCTCCACATTAATGCCTTCTAGGTTATCTTCTGTAGTTCCTTGAAGTGCACCATAGAAGCTTAGAACTTCTGCCTCAATGTCTTCATGTGAAGTTAGCACAGTGCCATCCTCCTTCACAAGGGTCCCTATACGATTCTGTTTATGCCTAGTCTTTATGGATGCATGAAAATATGCATTATTCCCATCACTATATCTCAACCACTCAAGTTTAGCTCTTTATCTCATATCCATGTCTTCTATATCCCTCCATTTAATCACTTGATCAGTCCAATGCCTAGCTTGCTCCACAAGAGTAGAATTCATTCTATCATCAACAAGCCTTAACTGAATATCCTGCAAATTCTGCCTGGCCTCAATTATCTTCCTTTGAACATCTTGTAGAGGCCTATTGAGTTTCTTGAGAACTGGAGTTAGTCTCTTCAGTTTGATCCACAGAACCTGCATTGCAGAACCTGTACATCCAATATTCCAGCTATGTCTCACCACTTCATGAAAGTTATTCAGTTTAGTAGTACAATTCCTAAACCTGAAGTGCCTTTGGTGCTGAAGACTAGAATTCATACTCTTTAGAAACAAAATGCCATGGTCAGATATGCTAGGAGGCTTAACAGTCAACACTACATCCACATATTAAGTCAACCAATCTATGTTACCTAGAACCCTATCAATTCTAGAATAAATAGTACTGTTGCTCTGCTTGTTAGACCATGTGTAGTAATATCTTGAACTATCCATTTCTGCCAAACCAACAGACTCCATCATACTAGCTAGATCAACATATTCTGCCTCTGTCACAGGTCTGCCCCCAACCATGTCCTTAACACAAAGTACATTGTTGAAGTCACCCAACAGTACCCATGCACCCTGTTGTTGATTGTGAATGCTCGCAATATCTCTCCATAGAATCCTTCTTTGATCAGGTTGATTCTTAGCATAGATTGCTGTAAGCCAATATAAGAAACATCCTGAGTTGTCATGAACCCCACAATGAATGAGCTGACTGGTACTCTTCACATGTCTAATATCATATTTAAAGTCATTCCACATAATCCAAATACGCCCATTCTCATGCTTATCATAGTTGTCCAGGAACATACCTTTAAACTTCAATTTATTTCTAACAGCACTAGCTTTATTCACTTTAACCCTAGTTTCAAGCAATAAAACTATGTCAGGCCTAAGTTCAGAGAGGCAGGAGCTTACCTCAAGAATCTTGCCTGTCTTATTCAGCCCCCTTGTGTTCCAAGATAGCATCATGTATTATCCTAGATCACTACAACCTCATTCAAAAGGTTTAGTGATTCAAAAGTGTTATGGCTCAGAAACTCATAGGTGCCTTCTTTGAGAACTTCTTTCCCTTTCCTACTTCTTTCAACAGTTATCCAAGTAGGTTCTTGCTCAAGGGCAACATCTTCTTTGCTCTTCTCCTCAGTGCCCTTATGCTACACCTGCTTGGCTTCTTTAGGTTTCCATAGCTTTGTAACCTGTTGCTGTTTTGCTTCACAGTTATGGCCAACCTTTTGACATCTGTGGCAGAACTTAGGCCTCCACTCATATCCAACTGGCTGCTTCTTCCTATTTCCTTCAGTATCTCTGATTGTTATCTCTGTAACTGGGGCTTGAGTGATATCAATTTCAACAAGTATGCGAGCATAAGAGACTCTCAATCGATTTGCTGTGCATTCATCAGTGACCAAGGGAGTACCCAAAGCGCTTCCTATCTTGCTCAGACTACGCTTTCCCCACAAATACAAAGGCAAGTGAGGGAGTTTCACCCAAATTGGGATTGTACGCAACATATCCCTCTGCAAGTTAAAATCCGGTTTCCAGTCCCTCAGAAGCATAGCCATGTTTCGTATCGTATAGGGTCCTTTCATCAGAACTAGATCCTTGTCATCGACTGAGTGGAATCGCAAGATAAAATACCCCTCATCATTGTAAAACATATCTGGCATCTTGACAAAATTCCAATTCTTCATCATATACTGCTTCATTGTGTTCATACTCAAATCACTCCCAATCACGTACATGATAAGTGCAGATTCCCAGTACATCAACTCACTCATGATATCCTCTTCTTCAATTGTGACCTCCATCTCACCATTGACCAATTGCGGTGCTACAAACTCAATTTGCATACCATTGGAAGGATTCCTGTTGTTGCTAATAACGTCCACCCAAAGTTTCTGGGGATTCACATCTGTCTCCTTCGAAGGTGTCGGCAGATCCACCATATCAGCTTTAGGGTTTTCCTCCATTACGTCTTTCAGTGTTTCTCCAGCTTTCACACTATCTCCTTTAGAATTCGAGCCTCCATTATTGTTGTTCACCGTCGCCGTACTACTACAGGATGATTGTTTGCCATGGGAAGTCGTCGGAGGAGCCACCTTCTTCGGTCGTCCCCTCCCTTTGCCGCTCATGGTCGAGAGCTTTAAATAATATATAAATATTAATAATAAATAAATAAATAAAATATAAATATAAATATTAATAATAAATTTATAAATAAAATAATACATTATAAATATGAATATATACTATTATTGAAAATAATAAATATTAATAATATTAATATTTATTAATATAAATATTAAATAATAAATGTTAATAATATTAATATTTATTAATATATATTAATATACATTATAAATAATAAATATTAATAATATTAATATTTATTAATATAAATATTAATAATAATATTAATAATATAAATATTAATAAACATATTAATAATATAAATAATAAATAAATAAATAAATAATATTAATAATAAAAAAATAAAGTAAATAAAATAAAGTAATATATAAATATTAATAATAAAGAAATAAATAAAATATAAATATAAATATTAATAATAAATTTATAAATAAAATAATACATTATAAATATGAATATATACTATTATTGAAGAAAAAAAGTAGAAAATATGCTACATATATAGATCCCACCATACTTAAAACATGAAAGTATCTACAACCTAGTGGTAGAGGGAGTGCATGTTTTCCTCCTAATAAAACATTTTGCACCCCCGGGTCCAGGGTCTTGGTTCCGCCACTGTACCAATTGATTTAAAAAAAATTATTTTAAATGAAGTTATTGAGTCAGTGTAACTCGAGGTGTTGTTCTTCAGGTGTATATCCCTCTTTTATATATATATATATATATATATATATATATATATATATATATATATATATATATATATATATATATATATATATATATATATATATATATATATATAGGGAGCATATCAAGTGAGAGCATTTTTAAATGAGAGATGAGAGGAATAAATATCAACCTTTAGATTCATCAAGAGAGAGAATGTTAATACATTAATGTGGCTATTAATTTCTCTCTCTTGATGAATCTAAATGTTGGTATTTATTCCTCTCACCCTCTCATTTAAAAATGCTCTCACTTGATATGCTCCCTATATATATATATATATATATATATATATATATATATATATATATATATATATATATATATATATATATATATATATATATATATAGAGAGAGAGAGGAGGGATATATTGACTTCAAGAGTAAGTGTTGAACACTTACTCCAAATCTTAACCATTGATTTTCATTAATCTAACGGTTTTAATTGATCATTAAATTTAATTATATTTGGAAATATTTTTTATATAAATGATTAATTAAAGCGTTAGATTAATGATAATTAATGGTTAAGATTTAGAGTAAGTGTTCA